>NW_020172818.1:7344602-7414719 GCF_003031525.2 Neophocaena asiaeorientalis asiaeorientalis
CCTTCTTCTTCTTCTTCTTCTTCTTCTTCTTCTTCTTCTTCTTCTTCTTCTTCTTCTTCTTCTTCTTCTTCTTCTTCTTCTCTCTCTCCCTCTCTTTCTCATTCTCTCTTTCACTCTCTCTCCACCTTGCTAGCATCTTTCCTTAGAACTTCCCATATTAAACAATTAACAATGTCTATTGGTTGAATTAACCTTTGTCAATGCCCACTTATTTAGCGTTTTCCTGCTAAGAATTGTACATATTTTTTATCTGACATGGCACAGCAAAATAAGTGTCTAAAATTATAGAATATAAACAACAACAAAAAAAACTAAACAACTACATTGGTAAGACATGGTATTAAACTACATTTTCTGTGGTCTCAGTGAGGCAAGCTTGGGGGGTACACACTTAGAATCTGTGTTAGAGGAAAATAAGATTGAGCAGAAAGAAAAGAAGAATGGGACAAGTGAGGTTAATTGGTCTAACACAAATAAAGTTTATGGCAGTGATGCAGTCGTTGGTGCTGTCCATGGTACTGACAATTTTTTAACCTTGGAAAACAAGTAACTACTGTCCAGTTTTTCCTAGAATTTCTTAACCAGATAAAAGAAGAGATCATACATAGCAGATAAGAGAGGGACAAATCACAGATAAAAATGGATAGAGGCTTTGGTGATGCAAGATACTGATCACTTTATTAATTAGAAAAATTAAGTATTTTTTAAATAAAGATCATTATTTGAGCATCAGCATTCAGAAATCCAAAGTTATTGAGAAAAGAACCACAATATACCATTATCAGATTATCAAGCAACTATAGGATTAGAAATATGTGAGCCAAGGAAATAAAATCTGTCTTAATGTTGATATAACTAACTTTCCAGGATGCCAAGACAGAAGCTCTATTATCAATGGTAATAGTTTTTTCTTTATATTCTACCTTGATAAAAGCTAAATTTTTCTATCTTGTTGCAGAATGAATTAAATTGCAATGTATTTTGTAATATGTATCACTGGTTTTACACTTGTTTGATGGTTTTATCATATTCTTGATTATTACAATTACTTTCAAATCTATAATTTCTTTATGTTTGAGTAGGGGTATGTCAGAAATCCTGAATTTTCTTCCTCTACTTCCTTCCTGATGTTCATGTGAGAGTAGTTAGCAATAAGTGTTCTCTTATCATCATGTGCCTGTGTAAATCAAGTCAAAAGTATGGTCATTCTACAAGACCCAGTCAAAATATCATCTTAAAATGTACCAGTGATAATGATTCTTTTTTTCTTTTATAATGCCACTGCACTACTATAGTTCTTGGGTACCCTAGAGAATTATAGCATGCAACTATGAAATGTTATACAAGAAAGCATGGACCATAGAATTAAAAATATTTAATTTTAGGGTCAATATTCATTCATTAAGCAAATATTTGCTGAAGTCCTATTAGGACTAGGCAGTTTTCTAAGCATTGGAATAGTGAACAAAGTAGAAAAACGTCTTTTCTTTCATGGAGCCAAATTTCTAGTCTGTAGACAATAGTCATATACATGAAAAATAAAATAAAATAAAATACTTTCAGATAGTAAAAAAATATTACATAGAAAATCCTATATATGTTACCAGAAAACTACTAGAGCTCATCAATGAATTTGGTAAAGTTTCAGGATACAAAATTAAAACACAGAAGTCTCTTGATTCCTATACACTAACAATGAAAGATCAGAAAGAGATATTAAGGGAACAATCCCATTTATCATCACATGAAAAAGAAGAGAATACCTAGAAATAAACTTATCTCAGGAGGTAAAATAACTCTACTCAGAAAATTATAAGATACTGATGAACAAAATCAAAGATGACACAAACAGGTGGAGAGATATACCATGTTCTTGGATTGGAAGAATCAATATTGTGAAAATGACCATACTACCCAAAGTAATCTACAGATTCGATGCAATCTCTATGAAACTAAAAATGGCATTTTTCACAGAATTAGAACAAAAAAATTTACAATTTTTGTGGAAACACAATATACCCTGAATAGCCAAAGCAATCTTGACAAAGAAAAATGGATGAATCAGGCTACCTGACTTCAAACTATACTACAAAGCTAGAGTAATCAAAACACTATAGTGCTGGTGAAAAAATAGAACAATAGATCAATGGTAGAGGATAGAAAGCCCAGAGAGAAACCCACATACATATGGTCACCTAATTTATGACAAAGTAGGCAAGAACATACAGTGGAGAAAAGACAGCCTCTTCAATAAGTGGTGTTGGGAAAAATGGACAGCTACATGTAAAAGAATGAAATTAGAACACTACTTAACACCATACAGAAAAATAAACTCAAAATGGATTTGAGACCTCAATGTAAGACCAGACACTATAAAACTCTTAGAGGAAAACATAGAAAGAACACTCTCTGACATAAAGCACAGCAAGATCATTTTTGATCCACCTCCTAGAGTAATGGAAATAAAAACAAACATAAAGAAATGGGACCTAATGAAACTTAAAAGCTTTTGCACAGCAAAGGAAATCATAAACAAGACAAGAAACAATCCTCAGAATGGGAGAAAATATTTGCAAATGAAGTAACTGTCAAAGGATTAATCGCCAAAATATACAAACAGTTCGTACAGCTTAATATCAAAAAAAAAAAAAAATCATATTAAAAAATGGGCCGAAGACCTAAATAGACATTTCACCAAAGAAGACATACAGATGGCCAAGAGACACAGGAAAAGATGTTCAACATCTCTAATGATTAGAGAAATGCAAATCAAATCTACAATGAGGTATCACCTCACACCAGTCAGAATGGCCATCATCAAAAATCTGCAAACAATAAAGTCTAGAGAGGGTGTGGAGAAAAGGGAGTATTTCTGCACTGTTGGTGGGAATGTAAATTGATACAGCCACTATGGAGAACAGTATGGAGGTTCCTTGAAAAACTAAAAGTAGAACTACCATATGACCCAGCAACCCCACTACTATATATCCTGAGAAAACTATAATTCAAAAAGAGACATGTTCCACAATGTTCATTACAGCTCTATTTACAATAGCCAGGACATGGAAGCATCCTAAGTGTCCATCGACAGATGAATGGATGAAGAAGATGTGGCACATATATACAATGGGATATTACTCAGCCATAAAAGAACAAAACTGGGTCTTTTGTAGAGAAGTGGATGGACCTAAAGTCTGTCATACAGTGTGAAATAAGCCAGAAAGAGAAAAACAAATATTGTATATTAACGCCTATATGTGGAGTCTAGAAATGTGGTACAGATGAACCTATTTGTAGAGCAGGAATAGAGAGGTAGACATAGAGAATGGACATGTGAACAAAGAAGGGGATGGGGAGGGTGGAACAAATTGAGAGATTAGGTTTGACATAAGTACACTACCATGTGTAAAATAGATAGCTAGTGGGAACCTGCTGTATAGCACAGGGAGCTCAGCTCGGTGCTCTGTGACGACCTAGATGTGTGGGATGGGGGGATTGGGAGGGAGATCCAAGAGGGAGAGGATATAGGTATACATATAGCTGATTCACTTCACTGTACAGCAGAAATTAACACAACATTGTAAAGCAATTTTACTACAATTTAAAAAATCCCTGATACAAATTGTTAAACAAATAAATAATTTAAGGCTGAATATACATGTAAATATATTGTTTAATTGTGTCTGTGCATTTTATGTACAAAAATATCTTGAGTTCATGTACACCAAAATAGAATTGAATAGGAAAGCCAAACATTAAATAAAAATTTAGAATGAAGAAATTTACAGTAATGGATATATGTCTTTAAGTAATAAATAAAACCTTAAAACAAGGAATAACACATATAAAATTAAAGTCAAGACAGGAGGGATTAGAGTGTGTGTGTGTTTGTGTGTGTGTGTAAACAGCTATTTATATATGTGATTGTGCATTCCAAGGAATTATCTATCTGAAATTGTCTGCAACTAAATGGTGCTGAACAGATAACCTTAGCAGGTTACCTATATATATATTTTAGTTTTCTCTCAGTCTTGAATATTGCTTTCCTAGATCTAAGAAAATTTATTTTCAAGTCATGAAGTTTTTTAAAAAATTGCTTCTCCTGTGAGTCATTACCCTGGGATTTCATTTCTCAGACGGGCCCTCTGCTTCGTTTTTCAATTCCTGGTTGCTATTACCTCTGTTTGTCAACAGCTAAGTGGTTAGTGCACAGATATATATTTTTGAGATTTTCTTGCATAAACTTTGCAGTTGTTGAAGGCAAAGATTTTTTTTCCTTTGTTTCTGAGATACATGTGATAAGAATGCAAGGTTTTCTGCAGCTCAATAACAAAAAAACAAACAACCCCATCCAAAAATGGGCAGAAGACCTAAATAGACATTTCTCCAAAGAAGATATACAGAATGCCAACAAACACATGAAAGAATGTTCAACATCATTAATCATTAGAGAAATGCAAATCAAAACTACAATGAGATATCATCTCACACCAGTCAGAATGGCCATCATCAAAAAATCTAGAAACAATAAATGCTGGAGAGGGTGTGGAGAAAAGGGGATACTCTTGCACTGCTGGTGGGAATGTGAATTGGTTCAGCCACTGTGGAGAACAGTATGGAGGTTCCTTAAAAAACTACAAATAGAATTACCATATGACCCAGCAATCCCACTACTTGGCATATACCCTGAGAAAACCAAAATTCAAAAAGAGTCATGTACCAAAATGTTCATTGCAGCTCTATTTACAATAGCCAGGACATGGAAACAACCTAAGCGCCCATCATCGGATGAATGGATAAAGAAGATGTGGCACATATACACAATGGAATATTACTCAGCCTTAAAAAGAAATGAAATTGAGCTATTTGTAATGAGATGGATAGACCTAGAGTCTGTCATACAGAGTGAAGTAAGTCAGAAAGAAAAAGACAAATACCGTATGCTAACACATATATATGGAATTTAAGGGAAAAAAATGTCATGAAGAACCTAGGGGTAAGATAGGAATAAAGACGCAGACCTACTGGAGAACGGACTTGAGGATATGGGGAGGGGGAAGGGTGAGTTTTGACAGGGCGAGAGAGGGTCATGGACATATACACACTAACAAACGTAGTAAGGTAGATAGCTGGGGGGAAGCAGCCACAAGGCACAGGGATATTAGCTCGGTGCTTTGTGACAGCCTGGAAGGGTGGGATGGGGAGAGTGGAAGGGAGGGAGACGCAAGAGGGAAGACATATGGGAACATATGTATATGTATGGCTGATTCACTTTGTTATAGAGTGGAAACTAACACACAATTGTAAAGCAATTATACCCCAATAAAGATGTTTAAAAAAAAAAAAAAGAATGCAAGGTTTTCTCATTTGTTTCTTGATATTTTTTTGAAGTTGAACTACTTGAAGATTATTTTTTGCTTTCTATAATTTTTCTTCTCAATTTTGAACCATTGGTTTAAAATCATGTAAAGCTATCATTTTGTAGTCTATCATGTCAAAAGGTGACTATAAGGTCAGTACATTATGCTTTATTATGCTTCCCAGGATGGCAAAATCCAGACTAAGCAAAGTTCTTCAATAATATCTGAAAGTCAGGATTATGTAGTGATTCCACTGACTGAAGTGGCTTTTGGCCCATGTGATTCCATCAGAGGTAAAATTCTTAATTTATCATGTGTCACTAGCGTGCTTCCCACACACATTCGTAACACACATTTTATCCTCATCCACAATCAAAATCAAATAACACCTTCCAAGGTATTACTCTATTTCTGACTCCATTATGTTAGAAATAGGCATAAAGATGATCTTAAGAAAAATAAAAGGGTACTCTTCAGCTGTAAGGATTGCTATTTTAGAGCTTAAGAAGCACTCTTACAAGAATGCACAAGAAAGGTTGATAATAAAGAGGATTGTGGGAAAGAATACCAACATTTGTACTGAGTGTATCCCATGACTATTCCCATATCAGTCACGCTAGACTAAGATAGGTAGCAAGTAGAAATGACCCTCAAATCTCAATATTGAAAATAAAAAAACATGCACTTCTTTCTTACTCATGCTACATGTTCACTGCAGGTCAGTAGGGAGAGTCAGTGCAGGTTCACTGCAGGCCAGTAGGGTGCTCTTCTATTAGGATCACTCAGAAAGCTGGCCTGGTGAAGCTGTCACCATCTCAATCATTACAAGTGAACATACCAGAGAGAATGAAAGAACAAGAGGGTCTCACATTAGTAACTGAACACTTGTCCTTTATCACCATTGCTCACAATGCACTGGCAAAAATATTCATATAGCTCCACCTCACTTCAAAAGCATCAGAAGTTCTATCCTTCCATGTGCCCAAAAAAAGAGAGGCAGAAATATCCAGAAAACAGAACCAGAGACTATCATCACTTCCATGCTTCACTTTTGTGTGCAATCCATTTTTACCTATGAATAAACTCTCCTTTGACGTGTATTAAAGCTTCTGTGTGGCAAGCACTGATTCCTTAAATGAAAAGAAGTGTTTTTTCTTTGTTAATATTTATATTTAACAACAGAATATAAGACATCTTTTCTAGGACACTTGTCTTTATTTTCTGTTTTATCTGGAGTCTGATCCAATTGTCAGTGATATTAGCAGAAACAAAAAAGTACCCAAAGCTTTCATAATTATATAAAGCTAATCCCTTGATTTCACTGCTGCCTGCTATCAATCTGAACAATGACATGCATTTAGAAAGAAAAGAGGAATTTAGTCTTTGTCCTAAGAGCTGATACTGCAGTATTCCCGGAGCCCCAGAAAAACCTCCTCTTCCTCTGAATGCCGTTCTCTGGGACTGGTTGTGTGATGTGGTAGGATAAACCCAGGTCTGAATGTTAAAGGGGTCTGAATTTCATTCTTGGATGTATCATTTACTATCTGTGAAATCTTGAGCAAAATGGTTTATTTGTCTATAACCTTTCCTTCTCTCTGCATGATTGGAATAAATAAAATGCTTCATACATAGAAGACCTGCAGTAAAATTTATATTGTTCCTTCAGCCCTTCCCCCTTAGCTTTCCTCCAACTCCCGTAGCACTTTAACTACACTTTGTTACTTTATTTTTAATTTTATGATAGTAATTTTTGCACATGGATACATGAAATTATATTGGACCAGAGTAAATTCTTCTACTTATGATAGCACTTACAATCCTGTATCAGATACTATATCAAATGGGACTCCATTTCACAAATGAGGCAACTGGGACCCCAAAGTAGGTGAATAACACCTGCTTTTGTCTACATCACCAAGTGGCTGGAATGAAAAACTTCAAAAATATACGCTATATTTTGCCATATTTTTGCATAGCACTCCTAAATGGTAATATACCATCTCCTTACAAATTATAAATTAAACTGCTTGCAGACAGGATCTATATCTGTTTTATGTTTTCCTTTGCAATATCAAGTCCAATGCCTGGCAATGGCAGGAGTTCAAGAAACGGTTGTTACCACCCAGCCTCTGAGAGTCTTTTCTTAGGCTCAGGAAGACCTAAGAGATGAAGCAACATATAACATTTTTTACTGTCTGCACACTGACAGGGATTATAGACAGCTGGTGTGGTCAGGGAAAATCACAGTCTCTAGTCACATACACACCAGTGATCAAATTATTGTTCTGCCTCTAAAATCTAAGAGTTCTTGGGTAACTTGAATCTGATTTCAGGTGTAGAAGAGTCAATAAAATGGTACATATAAAATGCTTTGCACAACCCTTGGCGCATAGCAGGACCTAAGTAACGGTAGAATTTCTCCTCTATACCATTATCTTTAAGTGCTTAATATATGTGAAAGGGATAAGTCTAAGGCATTAAAACAAGTCTTTCATAAATGATGACAGTGTTGCAATTACACAATGTATTACAATCAGTGGCTATTTCCCATCTTCCTGACCCACGATATGTATACTTTTGCATTTTCTGTGTAAGTATTGATAGTTCTTATATATTTAGCTCAGATGGTTGAGGAGGAAAGATTTATATAGTTGTCATAACTGAAATGCATTCATAGAGATTAAGGAAACTACTTCTAAAGCCACTTGAATTCCATCAACCAAGCAAACCTCAAACAGGAAAGTAAAATCCTCACTTTTGGGGCATCCACTTTGTACAGTAATGACTGTACACAGTAATGGACCTATTCCTGTGGGAACCAGTTCTATAAAGAGAAATTCTGTATTAAACTGTTTCAGATCTTTCTAAAAGTCTATATCACCTAAATATGTCCTTGGGTTTTTTTCCACTTCATTGAGTCCTCTCCCTCTCTAAAGGAGACACAGGGTGAGATAGATGTGCCAAAGATTTATCAGTTCATGTTTCTGCCTGTGGGTGGGTGTTGCACTGAAATCACCTATCTAAAATCCAAATTATCTAGGCTGATTATAAATGAAGTTATTTCCAGTTAGCTTTATTTCTGTGTTTGTTGATTTTGTTGGCTGACAATGAAAAGCAGTAAGTATTAAGATGAGATGTCTCAAGCATTAGATCAGGACAACTGATGAGTGGGTGACCTTGCCATGCAGAATTTCAGTGCAGGGACTGGAGAGCCCAGAGCAAATTTCCCTGGAGCAGTCCCTCCATTTGTGTCCAGGTGAGAGGAGGTTGTAATAAGGACCCAAGATTCAGATGTCCTAGGGGCAAGCACAAAGATTCTGGAGTCAGTGGGTCCCAAGTAAGTGTCAATCCTGACTTTACCCATTGCTACATCTGTGACTTTGGAAAAGTCACCTAATCTCTGTGAGTAGTTAGGTATAACCTTGTTAAGGCAAGTGATTTTGTTTAACTTGTTTATTACTGACTCCCCCCATAACCTCACACCTTTGCTGTTATATAATGATGCTGATTAGCTACTTTTTGATGCTGTAAATCGATGAATAAGTGAACCTTATTTTTCCACCCTGTAATGTGGGTCAATAGGCATCCCTTTCTTATAGGAAATAAGAGAGGAGAAGTACGCTGTGTGAGGCACCCTTAACAAAGGAAAAGAAAGAATGGCACAGCAATGTGCCCAATGAGGAGTATGCAACTTGAATAAGGATAGCTCATGCAATTTGCTTTGGTGATGAGATGCTACATAAACTTGCTTGACCAACTGATGGTTTGGGCAGACAGTTGCACTATAAAGAGTATGCTTTGTGTTCTTCCACCTACTAATTAAACTTTAATTTTTTCTTCTTTCAAGTGGGGATGATAATGGCATCCTTCTTACAAGTTTGTTAGGATAATATTTTAAAAAATGAGGTGAAGTAACTTGATTAGCAACTACACATTCATATAGTAAGTTTTCAATAAATATGAGTTATTATTATCATCCTAAGCTTCAAGAACTGTCCTGGCATAGAGCCTCAACCATCAGTACACAATAGGAATTTCCTCTGCTAAAAAAGGCTCCTACACAAATTCACATGACCTTTCTGGGACTAACTGCATCCATGAGTATTCAATGTGAGGGTCTAAACTAATTTTGGGTCCCTCACTCTCAAAACTGGATGACTGTAGAGTCATCCCAGTCTCAGAAGCTCGACTGAGGCTTCTGATAAGACTGTGTTGCAAACTGACTTCTCCCTCTGCCAAGTCCTGCTTCCTTCCTTTCCCTGCCACAGGAGTGGACCTTAAGAGCACTGCCTGCTAGTCTCCACTTCAGTATGTTTCCCAGGGAACCCAATCTAAGGCATCATTATAATTCCATCACCTCCTGTAAGGTGTCTATCACCTCTACACAAGCCCCCAGCAGAAACCAGATTCAGAAAATGTAAGCTTCATCCGGGGCCTATGGAATAAGCCATTTATCCTAACTTTCCAATTTCTGGTCTATTTCCTGTATCTCTGGATGTTAAACATTCTCTTCCCTCTTGCTTCCAAACTATAATGCCACCCTTATAACACAACTTTTGACCAAAGATGTTATAGTTTATTCAATTCTTCCTGTTCCCACAGTTACACAGTTTCTAGGAAAGCAAAAGTCAAAATAATAGAAAGAATGTTCATGAATGAAGTTAGTCACTAGAGATCTCCCTTTTAACATTAACACTCATCCTGATCTATTGTATCAATGTCTTTTGAATTAGACTCTCAAAGACTGTCAAGTGTTATAAATGCATTTGTTCTTTTGATATGGTATTCCCAACTTGAGGAATACAACACAAAGTAATTTCAAAGGAACTGCAAAATTTGCAAACAATTTCATTAAATTTGTGAAAGTGATGAGCGATTTTAAAGAAGGTCCCATTCTCCTATAAAACTTCTGATAGATGAGAAAGTGGCAGAGTTAAAACAATTAACAATTGAGGAAAGGGCAAACTACAAAGATAAACTTAAAGTATTTCAAGAGAAAACAATCTGATTACCAAAAGATTAAAAGAAGATCTTGGTACGATGAGTAAAGTACTAAATATTGTTTTTAAAAAAATAGTACTCTCTTTAAGGTCAAAATACAAAAGGCAGGCGGGAACTGAAGACTATTTTATCCTGATCTCATATACTTGTGGTAAAAATCATGCACCCCACTCCAAAACAATGAAATCCACTTGATCCTTTCTTTATTCATTCTAAGAATTAGATCAAGATTGCATTTCTAAATATAAGATGAACTTATTTTCATAGTTGTTAGTTTCATTTATCATAATTATCTCAGTCAAACTTGCCTTTATTTTCTCCAAAATCTGTGTTCCCATTTTTATGGACAAATTTTAAGTGGCTTTATCTCATTATGAGATAATGAGAGGCCCTCTGCTCCCGCTCCCCGGGACTGACCCCTGATCTCCTTTGTATATCTCTAGTTCTACCGCACCTCTGACCCCTACAGTCAACCCTTGGTATCCACAGGGGATTAGTCTCTCCCCCATACTATAATCCATGGATGCCCCAGTCCCAAATGTAAAATGTCATATATTTGCAAATAACCTAAGCACATCCTCCCATGTACTTTAAATCATCTCTGGATTTTTTTTTCTGAATATCTTCCATCCACCATTGGTTGAATCAACGGATGCAGAGCCCACTGATATGGAGAGCCAACTGTACATTACATCAATTATGGACTCCTTGCACAAACACCTTTCCATCCAAGCACACAGTATCCTAACAACCCCAGACCTTTACTGCCGGTGCTCCTCTCTGTATTTGAAACTTGGCACCGGGATCTAGATCTCTCCTTTTTTTTATAAATAAAAGACATCATTACTTTCATGAGTGTGAATAAAAAGTAATTGCAGATGCATAGCATAGAAATATATATATATACATATATAGGTATGTACATATATATGCATATATGTATGTACATATTTATACAATTTATATATTAAACATTGAAAAGTCATTGGTATTTTTAGCCATTTAAGAATCTGTGGTAATATGCATTTTTATGGGTATGTGAAAATGTTAAGGATTATGAGTTTAATGTATATAATCAAAATGGTTTTAATTCTCTAAAATCTTAGGCCTTACATAGCAAGACTAAATGATTAGAGTAACTGTGGGAACTTGGGGAGTTACCAGAGTTGGCTAAAAAATGTTCTGCCAGCAAGATCTTGCTTCCATGACAAACAACCAGAACATTCATTAAATTAAAATCATGTTTGAAGCAAAATCCTATTTGCATGACAAACAGCAGAGCATCAGTCAGAACAAACACCAGTGTTGAGGACTTGGTAAAAATTCTGCAGGAAGAAAAAGCATCAAAGGGAAATGGGTACCAAATTAAGGATGAAAAATGGGAGGCCAGAGGCATAGGACTTTTGCATAGAATTAATCCTGTCACAAGTTTCAGCCAAAAAACGTTCAAAAGAGGTTTTGGTTTGGTTTTTATCTTTGTAAAATGAGAAAAAAATCCAACTGAAAAGAAAGAGAGAAGGGAAGGAGAGAGGAAGAAAAGGGTTGGGAGGGGAGAGAAGGGTATTGAAAAAGAGAGACACAGAGAGAGAGACAGAGAGACAGAGAGAGAGAGAGAGAGAGAGAGACAGAGAGAGAGACAGAGAGAGAGAGAGAGAGAAGGGATTCTTTCTTCCATGAGAAAAGAATGCAAGCATGGAGTCTGAAGGGAGATAATCATCCAGCCCAGGAGCCAGCAGCTAAAAGGTTTGGGAGGCTGCAGGAAGCAGGTGTGCTTGGCTGTAAAACAAACATTGCCCGCCAAGCCCTGGCATTGTCCCAGACTCATGTGTAACACACCGGCATGTAGAGCTGGTGATAAAGAGGGAAGGACGGGAGATGCAAGACTAGCATCAGAGTAATAAACAGAACCCAACCGTCTCACACATCCTCAAGCCCCCTCAGCATCTTTCCTACTCAGAGTTTTGAAAAGCGATCTTCCACCTGTTCCTCAGCCCAGCTTTAGGGACTGAGTTGGTTGTCATGGTGAGAATGTGAGCTCTGGATTCAGAAGTGACCTCATCTAAAAATGGAGACAGGAAGGAGTTGAGGAAGATGACGTCAGAGTAAGACGCGGAGATCACCTTCCTCCCCACAGATACATCAGAAATACATCAACACGTGGAACTGCTCCTAGAGAACACCTACTGAACACTGGCAGAAGACCTCAGACCTCCCAAAAGGCAAGAAACTCCACACGTACATGGGTAGGGCAAAAGAAAACACAGTGACAAAGGAATAGGGACGGGACCTGCACCAGTGGGAGGGAGCTGTGAAGGAGGAAAGGTTTCCACACACTAGGAAGCCCCTTCGCGGGCGGAGACTGCGGGTGGCTGAAGGGGGAGCTTCGGGGCCATGGAGGAGAGCACAAGAGTGTGGAGGGCAAAGTGGAGAGATTCCCGCACAGAGGATCGGTGCCGACCGGCACTCACCAGCCCAAGAGGCTTGTCTGCTCACCCGCCGGGGCAGGCGGGGCTGGGAGCTGAGGGTTGGCTGCGTGATCAAAGCCTGAAGGGGGCTAGTGCACCACAACTAGCCGGGAGGGGGTCCGGGAAAAGGTGTGGACCTGCCGAAGAGGCAAGAGACTTTTTCTTCTCTCTTTGTTTCCTGGTGCGCGAGGAGAGGGGATTAAGAGCGCCGCTTACAAGAGCTCCAGAGACTTGTGCGAGCTGTGGCTAAGAGCACGGACCCCAGAGTCGGGCACGAGACGCTAAGGCCGCTGCCACCACCAAGAAGCCTGTGTGCGAGCACAGGTCACTAGCCACACCTCCCCTCCCAGGAGCCTGTGCAGCCCGCCACTGCCAGGATCCCGTGATCCAGGGACAACTTCCCCAGGAGAACGCATGGTGCGCCTCAGGCTGATGCAACGTCACACAGGTCTCTGCCGCGGCAGGCACGCCCCACATCCAGAACTCTCCCTCCCCCAGGCCTGAGTGAGCCAGACCCCCTAATCAGCGGCTCCTTTAACCCCATCCTGTCTGAGCGAACAACAGACGCCCTCAGGCGACCTACACGCAAAGGCGTGGCCAAATCCAAAGCTGAACCCCAGGAGCTGTGTGAGCAAAGAAGAGAAAGGGAAATCCCTCCCAGCAGCTTCAGGAGCAGCAGATTAAATCTCCACAATCGACTTGATGTACGCTGCATCTGTGGAATACAGGAATAGACAACGAATCATCCCAAATTGAGGAGGTGGACTTTGAGAGCAAGATATATATATATTTTCCCCTTTCCTCTTTCTGTGACTGTCTATGTGCATGCTTCTGTGTGAGACTTTGTCTGTAAAGCTTTGCTTTCACAATTTGTCCTAAGGTTCTGTCTGTCCTTTTTTTTTTTTTAATTTTAACAAAAAATCTTTCCTAATAATTTTTTTTATTTTAATTATTTTATTTTATCTTACTTTTATTTTATCCTCTTTTTTCTTTCTTTCTACTTTTTCTCCCTTTTATTCTGAGCCATGTGAATAAAAGGCTCTAGGTGCTCCATCCAGGAGTCAGTGCTGTGCCTCTGAGGTGGGAGAGCCAACTTCAGGACATTGGTCATCAAGAGACCTCACAGCTCCACATAATATCAAACAGCAAGAATCTCCCAGAGATCTCCATCTCAACACCAACACCCAGCTTCACTCAGTAACCAGCAAGCTACAGTGCTGGACACCCTATGCCAAACAACCAGCAAGACGGGAAAACAACCCCAACCATTAACAGAGGCCACAGACACCCCAAAACACACCAACAGACGTGGAACTGCCCACCATAAAGACAAGATCCAGCCTCAACCACCAGAACACAGGCACTTGTCCCCTCCACCAGGAAGCATACAAAACCCACTGAACCAACTATAGCCACTGGGAACAGTCACCAAAAACAACAGGAACTATGAACCTGCAGCCTGTGAAAAGGAGACCCCAAAAACAGTAAGATAACCAAAATGAGAAGACAGAAAAACACACAGCAGATGAAGGAGCAAGAGGAGCAAGATAAAAACCCACCAGAAAAACAACAGAATACACATTTTTCTCAAGTGCTCATGGAACATTCTCCAGCATAGATCATATCTTGGGTCACAAATCAAGCCTTGGTAAATTTAAGAAAATTGAAATCATATCAAGTATCTTTTCCGACAACAATGCTATGAGACTAGGTATCAGTTACAGGAAAAGAGCTCTAAAAAATACAAACACATGAAGGCCAAACAATACACTACTTAATAATGAAGTGATCACTGAAGAAATCTAAGAGGAAATCAAAAAATACCTAGAAAGAAATGACAATGGAGACACGATGACCCAAAACCTATGGGATGCAGAAAAAGCAGTTCTAAGAGGGAAGTTTATAGCAATACAATCCTACCTTAAGAAACAGGAAACAACTCAAATAAACAACTTAATATTGCACCTAAAGCAATTAGAGAAAGAAAAACAAAACAAAACCCAAATTTAGCAGAAGGAAAGAAATTATAAAGATAAGATCAGAAATAAATAAAAACGTAATGAAAGAAATGATAGCAAAGATCAATAAAACTAAAAGCTGGTTCTTTGAGAAGATAAACAAAATTGATAAGCCATTAGCCATACTCATCAAGAAAAAAAAAGAAGACTCAAATCAATAGAATTAGAAATGAAAGAGGAGAAGTAACAACTGACTCTGCAGATATACAAAAGGTCCTGAGAGATTACTACCAGCAACTCTATGCCAATAAAATGGACAACCTGGAAGAAATGGACAAATTCTTAGAAATGCACAACGTGCCGAGACTGAACCAGGAAGAAATAGAAAATATGAACAGACCAATCACAAGCATTGAAATTGAAACTGTGATTAAAATTCTTCCAACAAACGGAAGCCCAGGACCAGATGGCTTCACAGGCGAATTCTATCAAACACTTAGAGAAGAGCTAACACCTATACTTCTCAAACTCTTCCAAAATATAGCAGAGGGAGGTACACTCCCAAACTCATTCTACAAAGGCACCATCACCCTGATATCAAAACCAGACAAAGATGTCAGAAAGAAAGAAATCTACAAGGCAATATCACTGAAGAACATAGATGCAAAAATCCTCAATAAAATGCTAGCAAACAGAATCCAAAAGCACATTAAAAGGATCATACACCATGATCAAATGGGGTTTATTCCAGGAATGCAAGGATTCTTCAATATATGCAAATCAATCAATGTGATACACCATATTAACAAATTGAAGGAGAAAATCCATATGATCATCTCAATAGATGCAGAGAAAGCTTTCGACAAAATTTAACACCCATTTATGATAAAAACCCTGCAGAAAGCAGGCATAGAGGGAACTTTCCTCAACAAAATATAGGCCATATATGACAAACCCACAGCCAACATCTTCCTCAATGGTGAAAAACTGAAAGCATTTCCATTAAGATCAGGAACAAGACAAGGTTGCCCACTCTCACCACTATTATTCAACATAGTCTTGGAAGTTTTAGCCACAGCAATCAGAGGCAGTATGAGAGCATTAAGTGAAGAATAATACAGGAGGTGCCCTGCACTGTGAGCCAAGAGATATGGAAATTACCCTGTTTTCTCCCCTAGGTACTAGCATGACCCTGGGAAGATCCCATTTCTATATTTCAGTATCCTCAACAGTATTAGGATTCTCCAGAGAAACTGAACCAGTAGGAGATAGATAGATAGATAGATGGATAGATAGATAGATAGATAGATAGATAGATAGATAGATAGATAGATAGATAGATGATAGATAGATAGATGATAAGTAAATATATATAGATAGATACATATTTATATATATTTATATGTATCTATCTAAAATAAGGAGTCAGCTCATGCAATTATGGATGCTGGGCAGTCCCAAGATATGCCATCATCAAGCTGGACACTGGTGACCCATGAGAGGCAATGTTTCAGTCCTAGTCTGAAGGCCTGAGAACCAGGAGAGCCAGTGGTATAAGTTCCAGTCCAAAAGCCAGTAGGTTCAAGAACCAAGAAGAACAATGTTTCAGTTCAAGTCCAAAGGAAGAAAAAGCTGATATCCCAACTCAAAGCAGTCTGGCAGCAGGCGTGCACTCTTATTCTAGGAGAAGTCAGGTTTTTGTTCTATTCAAGTTTTCAGCTGATTTCATAGGGCCCACGCACATTAGGGAGGACAATCTACTTTACTCAGACTACCTATTCAAATGTTAATCTCATCTAGAAACATTCTCACAGACGTACTCAGAATAATACTTGAACAAATGTCTAGGTGCCATGTGGCCCAGTCAAGTTGACACATAAAAGTAACCATCACATCAACCATACTATGTGTAAGGAAAAAGGGAGGTGAAGGATGAGTAGAGCCCAGAAATGTAGAATTTAAGACCCAAGAAATGCACTGATATTTTAGTGTCCTCCAGAAAACAAGATGAAACGTTTAGATTGTATAGAATACTTAGAAGGAGGCACAGAGGAAGCTGACACCTTATTGCATTATGAAAAAACTGGACATGGATTTCTTAGGAAACTTAAATTCTTAATGGTGAATAAGAATAGTAATATCATTACTATTTAGTGTGTGCCCACCATGACCCACGCCTTTTACATGCAGCATCTTACTTACTCCTTACTGTAACTGTTAGACCTGAGCTCCATTAGGTCCATATTGAGGAAGAGACAGAGACTCAGAGGGGTTGAGTAACATGCCTAAGGTCACTTAACTAGTTAGTGACAATGCTGAGATTTGCCTACCACCAAAGCTTCTTCTCTTTTTAAATTGTGGTTTTGTTCCCTGCAGCATGTATTATGTCCTGATGCCTAGGACATTGCCTGACAAAAATGGCAGACACTGAACAAATATTTGTTGAATGAATAGTGAGTGACACCCAGATAATCTTTTATCTTCTGCTTTTGTTTTCACCAGGTCTCTCACTGGAACATCGTCGACCCTACCCACCTGTCCCAGTTTGCCCTGTTCCTGATTCAGTCAATCCTGAATAGAGAAAGAAGATGATCCTTAACCTTAGCCCCATCAGCTGATGATGTCTCAAAAGTATTGAGTTTCTCCTATGATAGAAATGGACTCTGGTAACCCATAAAATCCCCAAATTTTAATGCTTCAAATCTATCTCCCCATAGGACACCAGAAATAGCATCCAGGCTTGCTCTCTGATTTTCCTTTCTGAAGAAGCATACTATACACTTATAGGTACTCTGATACATGATACACAATAAAAATTCACCATCAACCAAATATGAGTTTGCATTCTGATCCTCCACTTTGGACTTATGAATTGGGGCAAAAAAATTAAACTTTTAGAGTCTTTCCCTATCTATAAATTTTGTATGATTTTCCCTGGCACTTAAGGCTATTTTGGGGATTTAAGCACAGTGCCTGGTATATAGGACAGGAGGATGAAGGATGACCTATTAGCTATTGTCATTGCCCAGTCTCAACCTCCAGTTTCACCCTACAGGAAAGGTTTCGTTCCTCCAGAGAGAAATTTCTGGTGTTAACATTATTCAAAATGCTACCTGAATTGAATATACTTTTTGGACTCTGCATTAGAATAACTGCTCTTGCCAGGGTCTGTTTTGCTAGTTGAGTTGGTTCTCCCTACCTCACACCCCTCTTCTTTGCTTCTGAACATATTGGCTCAACAAATTACTCAGCTCTTGTGATTCCCCCACCTTCACTACCTGCACAGTCCACCAGCCTTTTGGAGTGATCTTTACATAGGCATGTGTCACTTTCTTTATTAAAAAGTTTCCCTTTGTTTGAATTAACAGCCTAATCGTCCCAGTTCACCACTTCTGAAGTGACTGCAGTAAATAGAAACCAGAACTTTTGGAAATCACCTCCAGCCATCTCCGTGCAAGTCTCACATAGAAATCTCTGGCAGCTGCATGATTTCCTAATGACCTTCAGTTGCTCAGAGAAGGTATAATTCATTCTCCACCTATCTTCACTAACCCCACTTTCCTAAAGTAAATATTAACTGAACTTATCTGCTAAAACAAGCCCCAATCAAGTCTCTTATCAAATGAACTCAGAGGCAGAACAGAAAGCTGAGAATCTGGTCCAGAGGAAATTGTGTTTATTGGGAAGGCAGATCTAAAACTCCCTTTGGTGTGCAATTCCATTCAATCCAGTTCAACAAACCTTTATTTAACACTCTATATGCAGGTGGCAACAAGGCTAGAAAACTGGATTAGAGTTAGAACACCTCATACTAGAAGAATTGTATTTGAATCCCACCTTTACACTTGACCAGTTATGAACTTTGGGAAAATTACTGCTAGGCTCATTTGAGGTGGGATAATACATCACTACAATTACCAGAAACCCTCAACACCTCTCCCCCACCTCCCTGACACACACAACTGTCAGTAAGGCTCCAGAGATTTTGCAGGGATATGACAGTGAGTATTTTGTAGAATATTAGAAAAAAAAAAGTTGACATCTTGGTGCACGAATCATGGAAGTAAAAGTTGCAATGTCTCTAGCTCAATTCAAAGGAGAAAGTTATTCTTTTATTTTACAAAAACTTATCAGTCTCAATGCCCATTAAAATATCTTTGCCAATCCAATTCTATTTTAGTCCATTCCAGTCCCAATATCCTCACAGCACATTTGCTTGCTACTATCATGGGCGATTACAAGAGTAAGTCTAGAAATGTGACTTATACCTTAAATTCAGAGGCATTTGTTCCCAAAGGAATGATCTGATGATCTCACCTTTTTGTTTGAGGTTTTGGATTGTACCATCTTGGGAAGCCTCCCTCCTTCTGGTTTAGGCCACCTAGATCATCACGGCACCAGGGATGTTATTTTGAGCATGAATACCTGACCCATCATCCAATATCAATAAGTAAGAAGTATTAAGATTACATAGATGACACATAGGAAATAGTTCCAGCTTTCTCTTGCTAAACACACAGCTGCAAAAGGCAATTTTAAAAACTTCTATGGGAAAAGGTTATTGTCTAACTAGATAATGTATCCTTTCTGATAAACAAAAGAGGAAAGGAAAGCAAATCACAAAGTTGAAAAAAGTTTAAGACAATGCTGATGGACTTTTACCTCCAAACTTACTATTGTTCCATATGCTTGGGTTTCCCCTTCTACCAGCCTCCCCAGTAAAACCCTCTCCTGCTTCCTTCCCAGGGATTTGATGATGGACTGAGAAAATGTTTGTAAAAGAGCCAGGTAGTTTGTCAAGTCCTAAATTTGGCAGAGATTGTCACCACGATTAGCCACTGGGATAGATGCTATAAGCAGTAAACAGATGCAAATCTCATGACCCCCAACTATCCATGAGGGCAGAGCCCAGTGAGAGCTGATTATAGGCTCTCCAACAAGAAAAATCTACTAACAGTTATGTGAGAGGAATGATGATAGACCAAAAATTTAAAAATGTTTAAGAAAAGACCTGTGCTATTGAAAGAAAGTCAAAACCAAATGGGGGCAATTATAGAGAAGAGTTTACAAATGCCTTAGAAACTTTCAAGGAAAACAATTTTTGCCCTCTGCAGGGACCTTCCAATGCACCCTCAGTAAGGCATCATTAAACCTGCATGGGCCTAATGAGGTAACTCAACATCATCCAGTTATTAAAAAAACAAAAGGTCTGCTCTAATTTGCCAGAGAGTTCTCCAACCCACACACCTTCCCTGAATTCAAATTAAGGAACTAAATATTCTGACTTTTTTGTACCAGCCTGTATTCATATCTTTAATTTACAGAGTTAGGGGTACATTAATGAGTTTATTTCTCTCATCAGCATCTACCCACCAGTACTTCTTTTCTAAAGGAAAATATGAACTAGCAACACATTTCATTGTTCTAAATACCTTGGAAATAAGAGATATAGTAGAAAAATACTAGGAAAAAAAAGACTAGAAAGAAAAAGACAAAAGTACATGGGTGCCTCTCAGATTATATGTGTTTTTCTTTCTCCATCATTCATTTATTTCCTACATATTTTGATAACATGGAAATATATTATTTTTAATATACCCCCCAAAAGCTTTCAGTGGGCAACCAAACCATACATACTTGGCCATTTGGATCCTAAACTGATTACACTAATATGTGAAGAATTATTCCTGGCATCTCTGTAATGAAAAATAAGCAAAAGACAAGGACAGAGTTTTTTATCCAAGATTATTTTCCTCAGGTCAGGAGTTTTTATAATGTCCAAGTCTCATGATGTAACTTCAGTGGAATTAAATGTGAGAACTTGTAGATACAGTGAATCCAGCCACATGCCCTGTCTTCCTCCACTCCCCTGCTCCTATCTCAAGGTACAGAAACTATTTCCCTTTAAGCCCTTGTCAGGATTGCTGATGGCTAACAGGGCTGGAAGTCTTCTGTCTATTAGCACAACACAGATAACTGTAGCTGCTGCTCTGTCTGTCCACATGGATGAAATCAAAGTCTCCTCCAAATAACCAAAGAGCAGAAGCTACCAATTTAAATTCTACCCATATGAGCTGTTTATTTTGGTCACTTTTTCCTTATTAATTTATTTTGTTTTTGTTATTCTAAATCTTTGGTGGACCACACGTGTCCCACACATTTCAAGTTGGCTTTCTGCTGCCTGAGTACACCATTCCTGTACGTAATACACCATTCCTGTACTATGGATGGAAAGCCACAAAAATGGAAACTATTACCTCGAGACAAGGGGCACTTGAAAAGCCCTTCACTTGAAAGTTTTACTTCTGCCCAAACATTTAGTCGAGGTGGACATGCTGAGAAGATGGCTTTCCAGAAGTCATGACTTAGTGGAGACTAAAGCCACACTGGTGAGCTGCAGCTGGCTCACACTGGCTAGCAAGAGCCCATTGTATTCAGCTCTTCCCAATCCTCTAGTCAATGGCTTCTTGATGGTAGTTTAAAATTAGCGGTGGAACGGGAGCTGGATATTTACAGCACTGAAATTAGCAAATGCTACAAATCTGAGTGTTTTCTTGTGTTTTGTATTGTTTTGTCCCAGCCAGGCAGTTGATAAACGTTTTTCTGGCATAGCATCAACTACAGAGAAAGGTCACTGTTTTTTTTTTTTTTTTAATGTCTTTATTGGAGTGTAATTGCTTTACAATGGTGTGTTCATTTTCTGCTTTATAATAAGTGAATCAGCTGTACATATACATATATCCCCATATCTCTTCCCTCTTGCATCTCCCTCCCTCCCACCCTCCCTATCCTACCCCTCTAGGTCTCTGGCTCTTAAAGGCCTTAAGAGAAAGGCTTCTTCTTTCTTTGATTTCTCAAGGAAGTGTCAGCAAGAAAGGGAGATCCATCCCTGGGACAGTTCTTCTTTCCGTGCTTTAAAACAAACAAAACCAGAGTTCTGGCAAATTACCTCCTCTCCACCCTTTGTGTAGTATAATCTTCAAAATCCTTCAGTTACTTAAGCCACATAACTCTTGACACCTTTACTGTGTTAGAACCCAGCCTGTCTAGTTCTGGAACGATGCTGTGAATACATCAGCTTAAATGTCCCTCTTCTGCTGCTTTACCCTCAGGCTGTAACTTTCATTTCTTTCCAAACAAATTTCCCTAAGTGGTTTTCTCTCCTGCCTCCACTTTCTCATCTTCCATCACTTCTCACTCACTCCCTGTCACCTGCCTGCTTCCCCCTCAACCCAAAGTGCTTTAGTTCCAGTCAACAGTGGCTACCTCTCCCCCAGGCTCCTGGCTGTTCCACTTCTCCCTCTCTCTCCCTTTCTCTCTCGGTGGAGTGTGTGCCCCTGTCAGCTGAGTCATGTCCCTAAAACTCCCCCCTTGGCTGTCATAGCTTTTCCAAATTGTGGTTCTCAGCCTTTATTTCTAATTAGTCTTCTCTCTCTTCTTGCTTGGATGGTTTCCCTACCCCTTTCCCCCAATTCAGGGTTTCTCCAGGAGTCTGGAGGGGGTACCTGCCACTGGGTCCACACAGTTTTTGGAACATTTGTTACAGCCATTGGTACTTTATATTACTGTGGTGTATGGAAATATGGTATTTGCTCCAGTAGAATATAGATGCCTTAATTGCAAAGAGCAGACCTTATGGATCTCTGGATTCTTTACATATCCTTTTCAAGTAATAATTTGTATGAAGAAGATAGACTTCTTCTTTCCCAGCTGGACCTTCCCAATGCCCTGAGTCCTCCATATAACATAAAACAGTGGTTCTCAAGCAAGGGTGATTTGCCCATCAGGGAACATTGGACAAAGTCTGAAGACATTTTTTATTTTTACAACTAGGGAGGACCTTATACTGGTTACTGGTGGTTAGAGGCCATGGATACCACTAAATACCCCACAATGTACAGAAAAATCCCCACAAAGAAAAGAATTATCTGGCTCAAAATGTCAAGAGTGCTGAGGTTGAGAAACCATGACTTATATCCCACAATAAGTGCAATCTCCCACAGCAGTTCTCTAGCTGATGGGAATAAGAGTTGAGTCCTGGCTAAGTGGTACTTAAAGAAACACTTGCTCTTGAGATATATAAGCACAGTTGTCTTTTATCAATTTCTAGTTAATACTTGCTTAACCATCCAATATGATTGAAGGTCATGAGATTTATTATACCCATTTTCTTATCTCAACCTAGCAACAGGAGGGTCCCCTCTTGGCTTCCTATAAGGTCTTTGTTCTGACCTAATTCTTTACTAAGGCCACATCAAAGCCCCTCACTTTCAATCCTTGGATATGTCTCTAATGTACAATAAACAAGCCATAGCATCAAAGCTCTGTGTGTGTTTCAGGCATCCACATCTTTAACAAGCATGTCAAATATTGAAAAGCGTGACATACTCACATTTGACCATCATTAGTTTGGGGAAAGTTTAAGTTAGTGGCTAGAAGTTAAGAGACACTAGGTTGGATGACAGTGATGCTCCTGACAACTTGAGTGATTCTGAGTCTTTGTTAATTCTCACACAGCTTTCCGGTCTGTAAAATGAGGATGCTAATAAAACACACCTCATGGAGTCGTGAAAACTAAATAAAATAATGCAAGGAAAGTATTTAGCAGCTAATAATCACTTGGCAAATATAAGGTGGTGTTAGTAAAACAACTTTAGATTTTACATGGTTCAGAAAAAGAGATAGAAACAAGGAGGCTCTTTTAATATTAGGAGATTATGGATTGTCATCAAACTAATAACCCACTTTCTAAGTACTTCATCAATCTTTCTTGTGTTGAATTTAAATGAATTGATTTCAGTAGAGTATACCTTTATCCCATCATTTGTAACTGGGCAACAATTCAAATAGAATAATACAGTATTTGAAAGGAATAACTCATGGGACTTTAAAGCAGTGAAGAAAGGAAATACAGGAGAATACAGTATATAGAATACAAGATGTATTGTTGTAAGCCATGTCTTGGGTATCTTCTATTTCTATATTAGCTTGTGTCTCAGGAGTCCAAAGCATCTTACTAATATGATGAGTCTCCACAACATCCAGGTATTATCATTTCAATTTTTTGAAACCTGGGCAAACTGAACTGCAGAGAAATTGAGTGAATTGCTTAAGGTCACACAGAAGTCAAGCCCAGAATAGAACTGATGTCTGCTGGTTTCCCATTCAGCCATGACCCTTCCCAGTACACTTTATTTGAAACAGTCTGGTGAGAGTGGCTAATGGATTTGATATTCTTGAACCACTAATAGTTTTTCTCAGTAGTACTCTTGCCAAACTTGCTTATTTTCCAGAGTGAGAGATATTTCTGAAAATAGAGTCTGTAAACAAAGTTGATTATCAGTCTAAAAGGACAGTCAGTCTAAAAGCAGTGAATGAATTTTAACCTAAAAAAGTGGGTTTGGGGACTGTAATCAAAGGAACATTTTATATCAATATCAAGATCTTGAAAGATGGAAAGATTAAATTAAAAATATTGAATATCAAGGCAAGAGTTTTGCAAAGCCTAGGAAACCTGGATTCTGAATAAGAGCAGACCTTTAGCAATGAGCTTGAACTCTTGCCAAGTAATGCAGTGCACCTTGGCATCTTTCCCTGGCCTCACAATCCTGGGCTTTGGCTTATATCTCAGGCTGCAGCCAACTCATTTCCTCCAGCCAATCGATGGCTTTCTAATAGCTGAGCATCCTGCTCTGAATCACTTGCAAACCACTAAGATACACTTTCACTGTTTATTTTTTGACTTGAGACAGAGAAGAGCAAGGTTAGTTGATTCTTTCAATCATTGCTCTTAAAATAAAAGCTTTCACCACAGTCTCTTGAAGTTTTGAAAACTAATATCCAATAACAGCCATTTTAGCAAATTCAGTTGCTCATGATTTCATAGTTTTTCTAAAACTTTATTATCTGTACCTAAATGTCTATACCATATGTATAAATGCATCAGAATTATTTAAAGGGGATGTGCTTTTATATCTGCCAAATACAGTGTCTTACGTTTCATAGACATACAATTAACATTGGAAAAGAAAAATTAAAATATATAAAGGTAATAAACAGTTCCTTTATAATTAGGGGCTTACTTTTCATGCCAGGTAGAACCCTCTTATTGTAAAAATAAGTATATATTGATCATGTGATGGCAAGGAGAAAAGTTTCACTTCTGGGGAAGGTGCATGTCCAGGAACTGAAGAAGACAATATTGAATGGGTTTGTAAATCAGGCAGAGAACATAGTCTTGATGTTATAAGATAGAGTATAGTATAGTATGGTTATACTATAGGATAGTATGAGCAAAAGAAAGGAGAGAGGTCCAGCCACAAGATGAGAGTTCTAGTGTGAAATTATTGTAGGCAATACAGAGTGATGTAAGTCAGAAAGAGAAAAACAAATACCGTATGCTAACACATATATAAGGAATCTAAAAAAAAAAAAAAAAAAAAAAAAAAAAAAAAGTGGTCATGAGGAACCTAGTGGCAGAAGAGGAATAAAGATAGAGACCTACTAGAGAATGGACTTGAGGGAAGGGTAAACTGGGACAAAGTGAGAGAGTGGCATGGACATATATACACTACCAAATGAAAAACCGATAGCTAGTGGGAAGCAGCCGCATTGCGCAGGGAGATCAGCTCGGTGCTTTGTGACCACCTAGAGGGGCGGGATAGGGAGGGTGGGAGGGAGGGAGACGTGAGAGGGAAGAGATATGGGGATATATGTATATGTATAACTGATTCACTTTGTTGTAAAGCAGAAACTAACACACCATTGTAAAGCAATTATACTCCAATAAAGATGTTAAAAAAAATTATCTAACCACATTCTCCTTGGTGGCCAAGATTCTCATAAGCAGTTTCATCATCACCGCCACTATCACCATCACCACCACCATCATCATCATCATTATCATCATCTTATGCTTGAGGTTCAAAGAGAAGAAAACCCATCAAACTCAAGAAACTGGAGCATAAATATTGCTATGCTCTACAAGCTCTTCTAGTGTTTATTTGAGATCATTTTACACCAATGAGGTAAGATTACTTACTTTCTCAGGATTTGAAACATCTTAATGTGTGTGGTAAAGAATTTACTTTTGGTGGTCCACATCCAGATTCACTTAGTCATCATATACCTTATTTGAACATGGCAAATCCACAGGCCTGAGGTTAGAATAAACTTTGCTGACCAGCTATCAAGGAAGTGGAAAAGTATGTGGTAAAACCAGTTTATCTATTTTAAAACCTGTGTTATTTTTACCATCATTCTGTTTGAAATGGAAGATGCTTTTCCAAGATGCTGGTCCCTTTGGAAAAGTGACCAGAATATACCAAGATTTTTTTCTCAGACTCCAAGTTCTATATCAGATGGTAGTTGTCAGTTGCTAAGGGAACCTTTATAAGGCCAATTATCATTAAAATCATCTCTGAAACTGGATATCTGACGGAGGAGAACTTGTTCTCTCCTCTTTTAAAGGCAGATGCTTGGGCTAATACTTTATCTGATGAGAAAAGCCCATTCATGCTCAGGTTCCTTTTCCTTTTCTCCCCACTTTTTGTGGGGAGAAAGAGGAGAAGTCAATGCCTGGTATAATAAGTTATGAATAAAAGAAGACTATATGTATGGATGAATCTTGAAGTCAGATTGAACCCACAGATTCAAGACAGCTGTGATATAAGGAAATTTCATTTAAACTTGGAAAATGGCTTTTTTCTTCTACCTTTAAAAATAATAGGAATATAATCTACATACAGTAAAACACAGATTTTATGTACATTTTATTGAGTTCTGACAAATGTATACATTTGTGCAAACACCACTGTAATAATAATACAGAATATTTTCATCATCCCAGAAAGTTACCTCTTAGTACCACATTCCTGTCAATTCTCACCCCGAGACAATTGCTGCTCTAACATCTGTCACCGTAATTTAGTTTCTACTGTTCTAGAAGTTCATATAAATAAAATAATATAATACATAGTCTAGGAATTCCCTAGCTATCCAATGGTTAAGACTCTGCACTTTCATTGCTGAGGGACCAGGTTCAATCCCTGGTCAGGGAAGTAAGTTCCCACAAGCCACATACCCCACCTCCCAATTTTTCTTTTATAAATACATAATTTATTTGCTGTCTTTTTTTGATAAAAAGTAAGGTTTTTGAGATTCATCCATGTTATTGTATTTATCAGCAGTTTGTTACTTTTTGTGACTGAGTAGTATTCCTCTAAATGAAGATGCTACAATTTTGTATCCATTAAGCTGTTGGAGAATAATTGTTTTCTACTACTATGAATAAAGCTGTTATGAATGTGGTTTTAATTATCTGTTGTGAACATGTATTTTAATTTTAATTCAAGGATTGCTAGTAACAGGTTTGACTTGATGACTCTCTTTAGAAGAGGCTGCAATGAGAGAGCAGATTCTTTTGAGCAGAAGGACTTTTATTCACTTATGTTCCTTTGGTTGTCTCAGCCCAGGGTTTTGAACCATCTATCCCCAACCTCCAGTACCTGTAGAAGGTATACCTCATATTCCATATCTCCTAGGATATTACAGCCAAACAGTGTAATCATCAATGCCCCTTCCTCATTCCCACTCTCATTTAAATAATTAGGTCCTCCTTTTAACACTTCAACACTTTGTAGCTAATGAGGAGGTACACAGTAGCTCCTTTTTAGATTGAATGTCTCTTTTTTGATTGAAAAGCAGCCTAGCATTTTCAGAATATAGGCATACCTCAATTTATTGTACTTTGCTTTATTGTGCTTTGCAGATGTTGTACATTTTACAAATTAAAGATCTGTGGTATCCCTGCATCAAGAGTCTAACAGCATGTGCTCACTTCATGTCTCTGTGCACATTTTGGTAATGCTTACAATATTTCAAACTTTTTCATCATTATTATATTTGCTATGGTGTATCGCGATCAGTGATCTTTGATATTATTACTATAAATATTTTGGGGTGCCACAAACAAATCCCATGCAAGACAGTTTACTTAATCTATAAATGTTGTGTGTGTTCTGACTGCTCCAATAACTGGACATTCCCCCATCTCCTTTCATTGAGCCTGCCTATTTCCTGCCATTGAGACACAGCAATACTAAAATTAGGCCAATTAATAACTCTACATTTCTTTTAAGTGTTTATAATATGGAATAGTCACATATTTTTCACTTTAAATTAAAAGCTAGAAATAATTAAGCTTTAGTAAGGAAGGCATGTGGAAAGCTGAGCCAAAAGCTAGGCTTCTTGCAGCAAGCAGCCAAGTTGTGAATGCATAGGAAAAGTTATTGAAATAAGCAGTGGTACGAACAAATAATAAGAAAGTGAAACAGTCTATTGCTGATATGAAGGAAATTTTAGTGGTCTGGATGGAAGATCAAACCAGCCACAGCATTCCCTTAAGCTAAAGCCTAATTTAGAGCAAGGCACTAACTCTCTTCAGTATACAAAGGCTGAGAGAGGTGAGGAAGCTGCAGAAGAAAATTTTGATATTACTCATCCATAAAAAGGAATGAAATTGGGTCATCTGTAGAGATGTAGATGGACCTAGAGATTGTCATACAGAGTGAAGTAAGGCAGAAAGGGAAAAACAAATATCATATATAAATGTATATATGTGGAATCTAGAAAAATGGTACAGATGAACCTGTTCTTAAGGCAGAAATAGGGACACAGATGTAGAGAACAAACATATGGACACCAAGGGGGAAAAGCGGGGTGGGATGAATTAGGAGGTTGGGATCAACATATATACACTAATATGTATAAAATAGATAACTAATGAGAACCTGCTGTATAGCACAGGGAACTGCATTTTGCTGTACAGTAGAAAATAACACAACATTGTAAAACAACTATACCCCAATAAAAATAAAAGGTAAAAAAAATGTTGAGGCTAGCAGAGGTTGGTTCATGAGGTCTAAGGGAAGAAGGCATCTCCATAACACAAAGGTAAAAAGTGAAGCAGTAAGTGTTGATGTAGAACCTGCAGCAAGTTATCCAGAAGATCTAATTAAGATAATTCATGAAGGTGGACACACTAAGAAGCAGATTTTCAATGTAGACAAAACAACCTTATATTGGAGAAAGATACTATCTTGAAATGCCATAGGTAGAGAGGAGAAGTCAATGCCTGGCTTCAAAGCTTCAAAGGACAGGGTGATTCTCTTGTTGGAAACTAATGCAGCTGATGATTTTAACTTGAAGCCAGTGATCATTTACCATTCCAAAATTCTTAGGGCCCTTAAGAATGATGCTAAATCTACTCTGTTTGTGCTCTATAAATGGAAAAACAAAACCTGGATGACAGCATATTTGTTTACAACATGATTTACTGAATATTTTAAGCCCACTGTGAAGACTTACTGCTCAGAAAATATTCTTTTCAAAATATGACTGCTCACTGACAATGTCCCTGGTCACTCAAGAGCTATGATAGAGATGTTCAATGAGATTAATGTTGTTTTCATGCCTGCTAATACAACATCCATTCTGCAGTCCATGGATCAAGTTCTATTATTTAAGAAATACATTTTATGAGACTATATCCCCCATTGATAGCGATCCCTCTGTTGGATCTGGGCAAAGTAAATTGAAAACCCTGGAAAGTATTCACCATTATCATTGCCATGAAGAATATTCATGATTCATGGGAAAAGGTCAAAATATCAACATTAACACGATTGTGGAAGAAGTTGATTCCAACCCTCATGGGTGACTTTGAGGGGTTCAAGACTCCAGTGGAGGAAGTCACTGCCGTTGTGGTGGAAATAGCAAGAGAACTAGAATTTGAAGTGAAGACTGAAGATGTGAGTGAATTGCTGCCATTTCAGGATAAAGCTTTAACAGATGAGGAGTTGCTTCTTGTGGATGAGCAAAGAAGGTGGCTTCTTGAGTTGGAATCTACTCCTGTTGAAGATGCCGTGAAGATTGTTGAAAAGACAACAAAGGATTTAGAATATTACATAAACTTAGTTGATGAAGCAATGACAGGGTTGAATCCAATTTTGAAATCCATTCTACTGTGTGTAGAATGCTATCAAAAAGCATTGCGAAATTGTTTGTGTAGGAAGAGTCAATCAATGTTGCAAACTACATTGCTGTTTAATTTTAAGAAAGCACCACAGCCACCTCAGCCTTCAGCAACCACCAGCCTGATCAGTCAGCAACCATCAACTTGTAGAAAGGCTCTCCACCAGCAAAACGACTATGACTTGCTGAAGGTTCAGATGAGGGGTAGCATTTTTAACAATAAACTATTTTTTATTAAGGTATGTGCATTATTATTTATTTATTTATTTATTTATTTGCGGTACGCGGACCTCTCACTGTTGTGGCCTCTCCAGTTGCAGAGTACAGGCTCCGGACATGCAGGCTCAGCGGCCATGGTTCACGGGCCCCGCCGCTCTGCGGCATGTGGGATCTTCGCGGACCGGGGCACGAAACCGTGTCCCCTGAATTGGCAGGCGGACTCTCAACCACTGCACCACCAGGGAAGCCCCGGTATGTGCATTACTTTTTACACATAATGCTGTTGTATACATAATAGACCACAGTATAGTATAAGTTTTACATGCACTGGAAACCAAAACATTTGTATGACTCACATTATTTTGATATTTGCTTTATTTTGGTGGTCTGGAGCTAAACCCACAATATCTCTGAGGTAATTACTTCAGAAACTCAGCTAGCTTTCCCAGAAGTACCCCCGGGTAGTGGTTTTGAATCCCATAGGATACCACTTTGCACTTTGCATATATTTTGCATGCATAGTGAAAGAAATCCAGGTTTTAACATTTGACATTCTAGGAGGATTCTGAGTGCCTCCCTGCATTTTCTGAGCTGTAGAAAGTGTTATGTTAATAAAACCATATTTAAAATTCACCCCAGTGGTGCATCAAGATCCTTGCTGGGAAAGACGTACTGAGATATTTGCTATAATCCACACTAAGACCTTTCTAAATATTTAAAGACTTTGTTACAGTGAAGGATGCTTTATTTGAGGAAGATGATCTGCCTGTGGGATAACTAGAGAATTTGTTTTGGACTGGGGGGTAGTAAAGTTGTCAGAGCTCTGATGCTCACATGCACAGCTATGCCTGAAGCTCTCACACATTTCTTGTGCTTCTGGGGGTGCCATAACTCTAGCTGATTTAATTCCATCAGCTGATTCATTTTATTTTTCTGAGATGAACTGGTGTGTAGAGGACACCATTTAAACACACTTGATTGTTTCATCTCCTGGTTTCTTGTTTTAGATGCTAATGTTACATGTTTTCCCAACCACTTTATGGACTTTGTTAACCAAATAGACAAGGCATGCTGTACCCATTTTATAGATGGTAATAATTAAGCTGATTAACTGGCTTGTCATGTTGCATTATAAATGATGCCATTTTAAGCATTACCAGTTTCAACTTGCCTCTGTTCTGAAAGAAATCACTAGAGTAATTCTAATTTCTTAAGTGAGAGACAGGTGCATGATCATTTTAGGGGAGGGACTTGACAAGGTAGCCCCTCCAAATTCCCCTTGATATGTGCAGCTGACATTGAGGCAGGGATCAGTAAATCTGCAAGTGAGAGAAGAAACCTCCTGAGAAGAAAAATATCTAGATTCTGACCCCTTTCTCTTTTAAGGGCCACTATCTGAGAGTGTCTCTGATGGATTAAGAAGGTCAGAAGTAAAAGTTGCTAGTGGTAAAGAGCACCAAAGGCCACCAAAGAGGAAATCATCATGGAGAGAAGTAGTTTGACAAATAATCTGAAAACACTACAGGCTAAACTAGTAATAGTGAATAGAAATATACTGCAAATTACAAATGTAATTTTAAGTTTCTAGTTGCCACATTAGTAGGAAAAGAATTGCCTAATTTTATTTAACCTAATATACCAAAAATATTATCATCTCAAAATAATTCATATACAAATTGTTGAGATATTTTTATATATTTTATTTGTTAAATATTTTAAATAAAATGTGTATTTTCTTTTTTATTGAACTATATTTGATTTACAATATTATGTTAGTTTCAGGTGTACAACAAAGTGATTGTTATATTTATGTATATATATATTTTTTTCAGATTGTTTCCTAAGTTACTATAAGATATTGAATATAGTTCCCTGTGCTCTACAATAAATCCTTTTTGCTTATTTATTTTGTATATAGTAGTTTGTATCTGTTAATCCCATATTCCTAATTTATCCCTCCCCCACTCCCTTTCCCCTTTAGTAATCATAAATTTGTTTTCTATGTCTGTGAGTCTGTTTCTGTTTCACACACAGATTCATTTGTATTATCTTTTAGATTCCACATATGTGATATCATATTTGTTTTTCTCTGTTGACTTACTTCACTTAGTATGATACTCTCTAGGTCCATGTTGATGCAAATGGCAATATTTCGTTCTTTTTTATGGCTGAGTAATATTCCATTGTATCTATCTATCTATGCATACATATATATTTTTTTCTTTTTTTCTTTCTCTTAAACCAGTCTTCTGTTGATGGACACTTGGGTTGTTTCCATGTCTTATCTATTGTAATTAATGCTATTATGAACATTGGGGTGCATGTATCTTTTATAAGTAGAGCTTTCATCTTTTCAGAATATATGCCCAAAAGTGGGATTGATGAATCATATGGGAGCTCTAGTCTTAGTTTTTAAGGAACCACCAGATTGTTTTCCATAGTGACTGCACCAATTTACATTCCTACCAACTGTGTAGAAGGGTTCCCTTTTCCCCACAAGGAGTGTATTTTCTGTAAGTACACCTTTATTTGAACTAGCCACATTTCAGGTGCTCTAGTCACTAAGTGGCCACCATGTTGGACAATTCATAAGAGAAAGGTAAGAAATGCCCTCTTAGCAGCTACTCTCACAAAGCTGTTGTGCTTTAGAACCATAGAGTATAAGCCAGAGAGCTGTAACTATGAGATGTTGCTGGTTCTACCTCAGGGACACAAAGGGTAGTGAGGATGACACCGGAGAGCAGTAAAGAACCACAACACCACGTGGTGGACCACAAGTGGACTGCTAATTTTGCTTTGTTCTCTCTGTTGTATGGAGATAGAGTTAATCCCATGACTAGTTAATCCCTTGACTAGTTGCTGTAGGGGGAAGAAGAAGAGCTCAGGAGAGAATTTGATCTAATGGCAAATCAAAGCAAAGAGACTTCAGCTAAGAATCTGAAGAACCAGAGAAATATAACAATTTTGTTCTGGAAACCTGTGAAGTGGATCAAATCAGTCACAATTATTTAGTTGTGTGTCAGCCTTTCCTTCCCAATATGTCATGAGCCCCTTGAGGGGAGAAATTAGGATTTACTCTTTTATGGTAGATCCTGAGCCTTATGCAACAGCACAATTTTGTTAAGCAGGATAAGTGTAGTCTTCTTCAACCTCTTTCCAGCATCTGAAGAGCACTCAGCACAGAGCCTTATAGGTAAAAAAAAAAAAAAAAAATTGTTAAAAGACTGAGCAGAAAGACCTGAGCTTCTTCCCTCTCTAATGGCAGCTTCCTCCTTACAAAATGCATGTAACCAGGAGGCTTACTCTGCACATGTCTCAAGTAAGTCTCTGTAGGTGTTACTATCTTTACCTACCTCACTAAGTCAGTGGGAAGGAAAATACAAGAAAAACAATAGGAATTAAAATGGTTATATTTGCATAGTGTTTTAGATTGTATCAACAGATTTCACATGCAAATATCATTTAAATCTACACATTTTACTAATTCAGAAAGGGTAGGACACTAGGTCCAGTCAAGTCACTAACAAGTCATTCAGCTGGAAATTGAACCTAAGGTGTCTGACTTCAAATCCAACTCATTTTCTATCTTCCTGCCCCTGCACCACAGCTGCATCCAGATGCAGAACCACATTGTGCTGACAATAAAATACTCTAGGTAAATGTGGGATATTTCCATCATGTTGTTTTCAGGAGGGGCCTAGTATGCCCAGACTAAAATGTCATCATTATTTGAAACTGCCTTTGGCTTATCTTTACATATATTAAATACAACTATTCACCCAACAGAAAACCCAGAGTGGTTCCAAATAAAGATTTTCATTTTCCAATTGTACCATGATAGTTTGTCTTCCAGAATAAAATGACTTCTTTAGAAGCAAGGGAGAACTGATTTCTTAAATCTTACCCAGACATCAGAGTGGTGTGCTTTATTGTGTGAATCTAACTGATAGTTTTCTTAGCAGGATCTCCTGTTACTAAAGCAAGTAGATTTTACACAATTTGGTCTTCAAAGCTATGGGGGAAAATAGGCCAGACCACACAGCTGGCTTGGAAAACAATGTAAATGCATTTTTGTTCAGCAAACAATTAAAAAGAGAAAATAATTTCCTCCTAAGCCAACAGAAAGTGGGAAAGGACAAACATTTGTTCTTGCCAAATTCAGTCTGAATTATTTAGTACCTGCTACAGATTGGGGTATGGTAATAATATTGTAAGAAGCAGAAGAATTATGATACTGTCTCAAGAAATAGCTTGTAAATATCAGTAAATTATCACACATCAGCCATTGCAAGGGGTGGGTCATGGACTGATGTGACTCTCCTAGATTCTGCATTTGGGGGAAAAAAATCTTAATACTTCTCAACATGCTGTTGAGAAAGGAGAGTGGACTTGAAACCCAAAGATCTGGCATCATCTTTTGCAAATCACTGAAACTTACTGAGTTTCCCCTCCCCATTGTTAAGCAGGCTAATATCTACTTCAGAGGTTTGCAATGAGAACTAAGTGAGCTAATAGAAGTCAATTGTCCAGGTGCAATACCTAATCTATTGTAGAGACACCCACAGATCCCTAGGAAAAACATACATTCTTAGATATCATTTTTTTAATTTAAATATGATTGAGAAATAGATATTTAAGGTCTGGTAATGTGATACCATAGCTATTTCAACACTGGACTTGAAATGATTTAAAGTAATACATCAGTTCATTTGTATCTTTTTTTTTTTTTTAGATTCTGCATATAAGCAATATCATACAATATTTCTCTTTCTCTGTCTGACTTACTTCACTCAGTATGACAATCTCTAGGTTCGCTCACAGACTTAGAGAATGAACTAATGGTTACCAGGGAGGAAGGGGGGGAGATAGTTAGGGAGTTTGAGATTGACATGTACACACTGTTATATTTAAGATGCATAACCAACAAGGACCTACTGCATAGCACAGGGAATTCTGCTCAATATTATGTAACAGCCTAAATGGGAAAATAATTTGAAAAAGAATAGATACATGTATATGTATAACTGAATCACTTTGCTGTACACCTGAAACTAACACAACATTGTAGATCAACTATACGCCAGTATAAAATAAAAAGTTTAAAAAATTTAAAAAAATTTAAAAATTAAAAAATAAGCAAATAAAAATAAAGTAATACATCATTCATTTATTTATTCTTTCACACTCATGGTCACTAAATGAAGTTTTAGTTTATTACCTGCTGTGTGTAAGGCACTTTACTAGACCCTGAATATGTACTATTTAACAAGGCAGACAATAAATCTATCCATCATAGTCTACAACAAATAGGCTACTGTTTGGGGGTGGGGGTGAGGGTGGTAAAAGTTGTTAGAAAAGAAGGGCCTTGGCTTCCTAATATAAGAGTGATGATTTTAACATTCACTATGAATGGCAAAGGATGTTTTGCAAAAAAAATGTTTAAGACACCCATCCCCAACACTCCAGCTTGCAATCACAGAGTACCAGGCTGCCATGTCTGACAGCATTCCTTTCCAACAAACCCAGTAGGCAACCAGCTTGCATGGCATGTTAAGGAGAAGCTAGAGTTTATTGTCAATCAAATTATAAAAAAAAACATATTTAATTAGTATTCTTTGAGCAAAAGCAAAAGAAAAGTCTAGGATCTTAATTTTATTTATTTTTTTAAATTTTAATTTAATTAATTAAGTTATTTGGCTAAATTGGGTCTTTGTTGCTGTGCATAGGCTTTCTCTAGTTACAGTGAATGGGGATTACTCTTCGTTATGGTGTGCAGGATTCTCATTGAGGTAACTTCTCTTGTCGTGGAGCTAGGATCTTACTTTTATTAATAATAAAGGCTCTACAGCAGAAAGCAGATGCCCCAGAACACAGTGATCAAGATAAACTCCAGGCAAAGATGGATTTTTAAATAAATTGTTCTGGGACAACTGGGTAGCCGTTTGGGAAAAAGGTAAAATTAGATTCATATCTCACACCATACACAAGAATAGAGTATAAATGGATTATAAATCTAAATATAAAAAATGAAATCAACATGTACTATATGGGTGAATTCCTCTTTAAATTCAGAGTAGGATAGAATTTCTAATTATGACTTAAAACCTAGAGGCAATAAAAAGATTGATAAAGCTGACTACAGAAAAAAAATACTGTAAAAATTCATAGCACAAAACACCATAAAAAATCAAAAGACAAACTGAAAAACAGTGAGAAAATATTTGTAATGTGTACCATCTACAAAAGTTTGATTAATAATACAAAAATAATTCTTAAAAATTGAAAGACAAAAAATGATGGAAAATAGAAAAAAATATATGGACAGACAACTCACTATATATATATATATATATATATGTGTGTGTGTATATATATATATATACATATATATATATACAAATTACCTTCAAACATATAAAAATGTAATAAGAAAAGAAATGTAAGTTATAACAACACTGAGGTATCATTTCTCATGTCCCAGATTGACAAACACTAAACAGTAGGAAAACAAATTTGCTGGAACAACTGGACATCCACAAGCAAAATATGAATCTAGACACAAACATTATGCTCTTCACAAAAATTAACTCAAGACGGATTATAAACATAAATGTGAAAAGCAAGACTGGGAAGCTCCTAGAAGGTAACATAGGAGAAAATATATGTGACCTCCAATATGTTGATGACTTTTTGGATAAAACATCAAAGACATGATCCATGAAAGAAATAATCGATAAGCTGAACTTTATTAAATTAAAAATGTCTGCTCTACGAAAGACACTGTAAAGAGAAAGAAAACAGAAACCACACTGGGAGAAAATATTTGCAAAAGATATATCTGATAAAGGACTGTTATTCCTTTATACAAAGAATTACACAGAGAGAGACCTTCAAGATGGCTGAGAAGTAAAACGTGGAGATCAGCTTCCCCCCAACAAATACATCAGAAATACATCTACATTTGGAACACCTCCTACAGAACACATACTGAACGCTGGAAGAAGACCTCAGACTTCCCAAAAGGCAAGAAACTCCCCACGTGCCTGGGTAGGGCAAAAGAAAAAAGAAAAAAACAGAGACAAAAGAATAGTGACAGGACCTGTACCTCTGGGAGAGATCTGTGAAGGAGGAAAATTTTCTACACACTAGGATGCCCCTTCACTGGTAGAGATTGGGGGTAGCAGGGTGAAAGCTTCAGAGCCACGAAGGACAGCGTAGCAACAGGGGTGCAGAGGGCAAAGCAGAGAGATCCCCTCACAGAGGATTGGTGACAACCAGCACTCACCAGCCTGAGAGGCTTGTCTGCTCACATGCCAAGGGCGGGTGGCGGCTGGGAGCTGAGGCTCAGGTTTCAGAGCTCAGACCCCAGGGAGAGGACTGGGGCTGGCTGCATGAACACAACCTGAAGGGGGTTAGTGCACCACAGCTAGCCGTGAGGAAGTCCAGGAAAAAGGCTGGGACTACCTAAAAGGCAAGAGATCATTGTTTCAGGGTGCGCGAGGAGAGAGGATAGAGAGAACAGCAAAAATGATCTCCAGAGACAGATAAGAGCTGCGGCTATCAGCATGGAGCCCAGAGATGGGCATGAGACTCTAAGGTTGCTGCTGCAGACAGCAAGAAGCCTATGTGCAAGCACAGGTCACTATCCACACCTCCCCCACCTTCCCTCCTGCAAGCCTGTGCAGCCTGCCACTGCCAGGGTCCCGTGATCCAGAGACAACTTCCCCGGGAGAACACAAGGCATGTCTTAGGCTGTTGCAACGTCACACTAGCCTATGACACCGCTGTTGCAACGTCACACTAGCCTATGACACCGCAGGCTAGACCAGCACTGAGTGAGCCAGAGTTTCCTAATCAGGTGCTACTTTAACACCGTCCTGACTGAGGGAAAACAGATGCCCTCAGACGACCTACACGCAGAGGCAGGGACAAATCCAAAGCTGAACACCAGGAACTGTGCGAACAAAGAAAAGAAAGGGAAAATTCTCCCAGCAGCCTCAGGAACAGCAGATTAAATCTCCACAGTCAATCTGATGTACCGGGCATCTGTGGGATACCTGAATAGACAATGAATCATCCGAAAACTGAGGAGGTGGACTTTGGGAACAACTGTAGACTTGGGGTTGGCTTTCTGTATCTAATTGGTTTCTGGCGTTATGTTTATCTAAGTTTAGTATTTAGAGTTTATTATTATTGATAGATTTGTTTATTGATTTGGTTGCTCTCTTCCTTTTGTTTAATATATAGATATATATAATTTTTCCTTTTTCTATTTTGTGAGTGTGTATGAGTATGCTTCTTTGCATGATATTGTCTGTATAGCTTTGCTTTTACCATTTGTCCTAGGGTTCTATGTGTCCGTTTCCTCTTTTTCTACAGTTTTTACCTCTTGTTATCATTGGAGGATTTGTTTTTTAGTTTGGCTGCTCTCTTCCTTCTTTCTTTCTTTCTTTTTTTTTATATTACTTTGTAATTTTTAAAATTTTGTTTTTAATATTTTTTATTTTAATCACTTTTTAATTTGATTTTACTTTTTCTTCTTTTTTTTCTTATTTTTCTTCTTAGTCATGTGGCTGGCAGGGTCTTTGTGCTCTGACCAGGTGTCAGGCCTGTGCCTATGAAGAGAGAGAGACGAGTTCAGGACATTGGTCCACCAGAGACCTTCTGGCTCCACATAATATCGAACAGGGAAGTTCTCCCAGAGATCTCCATCTCAACACTAAGACCCAGCTCCACTCAACAACTGGCAAGATACAGTGCTGGACACCCTATGCCAAACAACTAGCAAGACAGGAACACAACCCCACACATAAGCAGAGAGGCAGCCTAAAATAATAATAAGGTCACAGACACCCCAAAACACACAACAGGACATGGTCCTGCTCACCATAAAGACAAGATCCAGACTCATCCACCAGCACACAAACACCAGTCCCCTCCACCAGGAAGCCTACACAACCCACTGAACCAACCTTACCCACTGAGGGCAGAAACCAATAGCCATGGGAACTACGAAACAGCAGTCTGTAAAAAGGAGACGCCAAACACACTAAGTTAAGCAAAATGGGAAGGCAGAGAAACACACAGCAGATGAAGGAGCAAGGTAAAAACCCACCAAGCCAAACAAATGAAGAGGAAATAGGCAGTCTACCTGAAACAGAATTCAGAATAATGATAGTAAAGATGATCCAAAATCCTGGAAATAGAATGGAGAAAAAACAAGAAACATGTAACAAGGACCTAGAAGAACTAAAGAATAAATAAGCAATGATGAACAACACAATAAATGAAATTAAAAATTCTCTAGAAGGAATCAATAGGAGAATAACTGAGGCAGAAGAACAGATAAGTGACCTGCAAGATAAGATAGTGAAAATAACTACTGCAGAGCAGAAAAAAGGGGGAAAAATGAAAAAAATTGAGAACAGTCTCAGAGACCTCTGGGACAATATTAAACACACCAACACTCGAATTATAGGGGTCCTAGAAAGAAGAGAAAGGACTGAGAAAATTTTTGCAGAGTTTATAGTTGAAAATTTACCTAATATGGGAAAGGAAATAGTCAATCAAGTCCAGGAAGGACAAATAGTCCCTTGCAGGATAAATCCAAGGAGAAACACGCCAAGACACATATTAATCAAACCATAAAAATTAAATACTGAGAAAAAATATTAAAAGCAGCAAGGGAAAAAAAATCAAATAATATACAAGAGAATTCCCATAAGGTTAACAGCTGATCTTTCAACAGAAATTATGCAAGCCAGAAGGCAGTGGCAGGACATATTTAAAGTGATGAAAGGGAAAGAACTACAACCAAGATTACTCTACCCAGCAAAGATCTCATGAAGATTCATCAGAGAAATTAAAACCTTTACAGAAGAGGAAAGGTTAAGGGAATTCACACACCAAACCAGCTTTAAAACAAATGCTGAGGGGCTTCCCTGGTGGCGCAGTGGTTGAGAGTCTGCCTGTCGATGCAGGGGACACATGTTCGTGCCCCAGTCCGGGATGATCCCACATGCCATGGAGTGGCAAAACCCGTGAGCCATGGCTGCTGAGCCTGTGCGTCCGGAGCCTATGTTCCGCAATGGGAGAGGCCACAACTGTGAGACGTCTATGTACCAAAAAACAAAAAAAAAAAAAACAAGCAAACAAAAAACTGCTGAAAGAACTGCTCTATGCAGGAAAAACAAGAGAAAGAAAAGACCTAAAATAACAAACCCAAAACAATTAAGAAAATGGTAATAGGAACATACATATTGATAACTACAATAAATGTAAATGGATTAAATGATAAAAGAAAAGACATAGATGAGCTGAATGAATATAAAAACAGAACCCATATATATGCTGTCTACAAGATACCCACTTCAGACCTAAGGATACATACAGACTGAAAGTGAGGGGATGGAAAAAGATATTCCATGTTAATGGAAATCAAAATAAAGCTGGAGTTTCAATTCTCATATCAGAAAATAGACTTTAAAATAAAAACTATTACAAGAGACAAAGAAGGACACTACATAATGATCAAGAGATCAGTCCAAGAAGAAGATATAACAATTGTAAATATGTATGCACCCAACATAGGAGCACCTCAATACATAAGGCAAATCCTAACAGCCATAAAAGTGGAAATTGACAGTAACACAATCATAGTCAGGGACTTTAACACAACACATTCACCAATGGAAAGATCATCTAAAATTAAAATAAATAAATAAACAAAAAAATAAATAAGGAAGCACAAGCTTTAAATGATATATTAAACAAGAGGGACTTAATTGATATTTAGAGGACATTCCATCCAAAAATATCAGAATATACTTTCTTCTGAAGTGATCATGGAATATTATCCAGGATAGAACATACCTTTGTTCACAAATCAAGCCTTGGTAAATTGATATCACATCAAGTGTCTTTTCTGACAACAACACTATGAGACTAGATATCAACTACAGGAAAAAATCTGTAAAAAATACAAACACATGGAGGGCAAACAATACACTACTAAATAATAAAGAGATAACTGAAAAAATCAAAGAGGAAATGAAAAAATACCTAGAAACCAATGAAAATGAAAACACGAGGACCCAAAACGTATGGGATGTAGCAAAGGCAGTTCTTAGAGGGAAGTTTATAGCAATACAATCCTACCTCAAGAAACAAGAAATATCTCAAATAAACAACCTAAACTTAAAACAAAAGAAAATAGAGACAGAAGAACAAAACCCCCCAAACTTAGAAGAAGGAAAGAAATCATAAAGATCAGATCAGAAATAAATAAAAAAGAAATAAAGGAAACAATCGCAAACATCAATAAACCTAAAAGTTGGTTCTTTGAGAAGGTAAACAAAATTAATAAACCATTAGCCAGACTCATCAAGAAAAACAGGGAGAAAGTTCAAATCAATAGAAATAGAAATGAAAAGGGAGAAGTAACAACTGTCACTGCGAATACAAAGGATCATGAGAGATTACTACAAGCAACTTTTTGACAATAAAATGGACAACCTGGAAGAAATGGACAAATTCTTAGAAAAACACAACCTTCTGAGACTGAACCAGGAAGAAACAGAAAATATAAACAGAACAATCACAAGCAGTGAAATTGAGACTGTGATTAAAAATCTTCCAACAAACAAAAGCCCAGGACCAGATGGCTTCCCAGGTGAATTATATCAAACATTTAGAGAAGAGTTAATACGTATACTTCTGAAACACTTCCAAAATATAACAGAGGGAGGAACACTCCCCAACTCTTTCTATGAGGCCACCATCACCCTGATACCAAAACCACACAAAGATGTCACAAAGAAAGAATACTACAGGCCAATATCACTGATGACATAGATGCAAAAATCCTCAACAGAACTCTAGCGAAGAGAATCCAACTGCACATTAAAAGGATCATACACCATAATCAAGTGGGGTATATCCCAGAAATGCAAGGATGCTTCAATATACATAAATCAATCAATGTGATAAACCATATTAACAAATTGAAGGAGAAAAGCATATGATCATCTCAATAGATGCAGAAAGCTTTCGAGAAAATTCAATACCCAATTATGATAAAATCCCTCCAGAAAGTAGGCATAGAGCAAACTTACATAATAAAAGCCATATATGAAAAACTCACAGCCAACATCATTCTCCATGGTGAAAATCTGAAAACATTTCCTCTAAGATAAGGAACAAGACAAGGCTGTCCATTCTCACCACTATTATTCAACAAAGATTTGGAAGTTTTAGTCACAGCAGTCAGAGATGAAAAAGAAATAAAAGTAATCCAAATTGGAAAAGAAGAATTAAAGCTGTCACTGTTTGCAGATGACATGATACTACACATGGAGAATCCTAAAGATGTTACCAGAAAAATTCTAGAGCTAATAAATGAACTTGGTAAAATAGCAGGATAAAAAATTAATGCACAGAAATCTCTTGAATTCCTATACACTAATGATGAAAATTCTGAAAGAGAAATTAAGGAAACACTCCCATTTACCACTGCAACAAAAAGAATAAAATACCTTGGAATCAACCTACCTAAGAGATGAAAGACGTGTATTCAGAAAACTATAAGACACTGAGGAAAGAAATTAAAAGTGATACAAACAGATGAAGAGATGTACCATGTTCTTGGATTGGAAGAATTAATGTGGTGAAAATGACTCTACTACCCAAAGCAATCTACAGATTCAATGCAATCTCCATCAAACTACCACTTGCATTTTTCACAGAACTAGAACAAAAATTTTCACAATTTGTATGGAAACAAAAAAGACCCCGAATAGCCAAAGCAATCTTGAGAAAGCAAAACAGAGCTGGAGGAGTCAGGCTCCCAGAACTCAGACTATACTACAAAGCTACAGTAATCAAGACAGTATGACACTGGCACAAAAACAGAAATATAGAACAATGGAACAGGAGAGAAAGACCAGAGATAAACCTACTCACATATGGTCAACTTATTTTTGATAAAGGAGGCAAAGAATATACAATGGAGACAAGAAAAGCTCCTCAATAAGTGGTGCTCGGAAAACTGGACAGCTACATGTAAAAGAATGAAATTAGAACACTCCCTAACACCATACACAAAAATAAACTGAAAATGGATTAAAAACCTAAATATAAGGCCAGACACGATAAAACTCTTATAGGAAAACATAGGCAGAACACTCTATGACATAAATCACAGCAAAATTCTTTTTGACCCACCTCCTAGAGAAATGGAAATAAAAACAAAAATAAACAAATGGGACCTAATGAAACTTCAAAGCTTTTGCACAGCAAAGGAAACCCTAAACAAGAGGAAAAGACAACCCTTAGAATGGGAGAAAATATTTGCAAATGAAACAAGTGACAAAGGATTAATCTCCAAAATTTACAAGCAGCTCATGCAGCTCAATATCAAAAAAACAAACAAACAAATCCAAAAAGGTGCAGAAGACCTAAATAGACATTTCTCCAAAGAAGATATACAGGGACTTCCCTCATGGCACAGTGATTAAGCATCCACCTGCCAATGCAGGGGATATGGGTTCGAGCCCTGGTCCAGCACGATCCCACATGCTGTGGCACAAATAAGCCTGTGAGCCACAACTACAGAGCCTGCACTGTAGAGCACATGTGCCACAACCACTGAGCCCAATTGCCACAACTACTGAAGCCCGTGTGCCTAGAGTTTGTGCTCCACAACAAGAGAAACCACTACAATGAGAATCGTGCATCACAACAAAGAGCAGCTCCCGCTCACCACAAATAGAGAAAGCCTGTGAAGAGCAATGAAGACACACACAATTGAAAAAAAATAAATAAATAAATTTAAGAAAAAAAAAAACAAAACAAGAAGATATATCGATGGCCAACAAACACGTGAAAGGATTCTCAGCATCACTAATCATTAGAGATATGCAAGTCAAAACTACACTGAGGTATCACCTCACACCAGTCAGAATGGCCATCATCAAAAAATCTACAAACAGTTAATGTTGGAGAGGGTGTGGAAAAAAAGAGAACCCACTTGTACTGTTGGTGGAATGTAAATTGGGTGGAATGTAAATTGATACAGCCAGTATGGAGAACACTTGGAGATTCCTTTAAAAACTAAAAATAGAAATACCATACAACCCAGCAATCCCAGTACTGGGCATATACCCTGAGAAAACCATAATGCAAAAAGAATCATGCACCATAATGTTCATTAAACCTCTATTTATAATAGCCAAGACATGGAAGCAACCTAAGTGTCCATTGACAGATGAATGGCTAAAGAAGATGTGGGACATAAATAGAATGGAATATTACTCAGCCATAAAAAAAACAAAATTGAGTTTTTTTAGTCAGGTAGATGGACCTAGAGTCTGTCATACAGACTGAAGTTAAGTCAGAAAGTGAAACACAAATACCATATGCTAACACATATATATGGAATCAAAAAAAAAAAAAAAAAAAAAAAAAGAAAAAGAAAAAAAGGTTCTGTAGAACCTACAGGCATGACAGGAATAAAGATCCAGGCATAGAGAATGGACTTGAGGTCATGGGGAGGGGAAAATGTAAGCTGGGACAAAGCGAGAGAGTTGCCTGGAAATATATACACTACCAAATGTAAAATAGATAGCTAGCAGGGAGCAGCTACATAGCACAGGGAGATCATCTTGGTGCTTTGTGACCATCTAGAAGGGTGGGATAGAGAGGGTGGGAGGGAGATGCAAGAGGGAGGAGATATGGAGATATATGTATACGTATAGCTGATTCACTTAGTTATACAGCAGAAACTAACACACCATTGTAAATCAATTATACTCCAATAAAGATTTAAAAGAAAAAAATATTACACAAATAACTCTTAAATAAGAAAACAAAAAGCCCAATTTAATAAATGGGCAAAAGACCTGGACAGACACCTCTCCATGGAAGATATACAGATGGCACATAAGCATATGAAAAGATATTTAACATCATATATTATTAAGGAATTGCAATGTATAACAAAGAAATAGCACTATACACTATTAAAATGTCCACGAATCAGAACCAAGGTGGCAGAGTAGAAGAATGTGCTCTCACTCCCTCTTGTGAGAACACCAGAATCACAACTAGCTGCTGGACAATCATCTACAGGAAGATGCTGGAACTCACCATAAACGATACCCCACATCCATAGACAAAGGAGAAGCCACAGTGAGATGGTAGGAGGGGCACAACCACAGTAAAATCAAATCCCATAACTGCTGGGTGGGTGACTCACAGACTGGAGAACACTTATACCACAGAAGTCCATCTACTGGAGTGACGGTTCTGAGCTCCAAGTCAGGCTTCCCAACCTGGGGGTCCAGCAACAGGAGGAAGGATTCCTAGAGTCAGACTTTGAAGGATAGTGGGATTTGATTGCAGGACTTTGACAGGACTGGGAGAAACAGATACTCCACACTTGGAGGACACACACATAGTAGTGTGTGCATTGGGACCCAGGGGATGGAGCAGTGACCCCAGGGGAGACTGAAACAGACTTACCTGCTAGTGTTGGAAGGTCTCCTGCAGAGGTGGAGGTGGCTGTGGCTCACTATGAAGACAAGGACACTGGCAGCCGAAGTTCTGGGAAGTACTCCATGACGTGAGCCCTCTCAGAGTCTGCCATTAGCTCCACCAAAGAGCCCAGGTAGGCTCCAATGTTGGGTGTCCTCAGGCCAAACAACCAACAGGAAGAGTACCCAGCGCTACACATTAGCAGTCAAATGGATGATAGTTTTACTGAGCTCTGCCCACCAGAGCAACAGTCAGCTCTACTCTCCACCAGTCCCTCCCATCAGGAAACTTGAACAAGCCTCTTAGATAGCCTCATCCACCAGAGGGCAAACAGAAGAAGAAAGAAGAACTACAATCCTGCAGCCTGTGGAACAAAAAACATGTTCACAGAAAGATAGACAAGGTGAAAAGGCAGAGGGCTATGTACCAGATGAAGGAACAAGGTAAAATCCCAGAAAAAAAACTAAATGAAGTGGAGATAGGCAACCATCCAGAAAAAAAATTCAGAATAATGATAGTGACGATGATCAAAGACCTCGGAAAAAGAATGGAGGCAAAGATCGAGAAGATGCAAGAAATGTTTAACAAAGACCTAGAAGATTAAAGAACAAACAAACAGAGATGAACAATACAATAACTGAAATGAAAACTACACTAGAAGGAATCAATAGCAAAATAATTGAGGCAGAAGAACGTATAAGTGACTGGGAAGACAGAGTGGTGTCATTCACTGCTGCAGAACAGAATAAAGAAAAAATAATGAAAAGAAATGAAGACAGCCTAAGAAACTTCTGGGACAACATTAAATGCAACAACGTTCACATTATAGGGGTCCCAGAAGGAGAAGAGAGAGAGAAAGGGCCAGAGAAAATATTTGAAGAGATTATAATCGAAAACTTCCCTAACATGGGAAAGGAAATAGCCACCCATGTCCAGGAAGCACAGAGAGCCCCATACAGGATAAACCCAAGGAAAAACACGCCGAGACACACACATAGTAATCACACTGGCAAAAATTAAAGACAAAGAAAATTTATTGAAAGCAGCAAGGGAAAACGACAGATAACATACAAGGGAACTCCCATAAGGTTAACAGATGATTTCTCAGCAGAAACTCTACAAGCCAGAAGAGAGTGGCATGATATACTTAAAGTGATGAAAGGGAAGAACCTACAACCAAGATGACTCTACTCAGCAAGGATCTCATTCAGATTCGATGGAGAAATCAAAAGTGTTACAGACAAAAAAAAAGCTAAGAGAATTCAGCACCACCAAACCAGCTCTACAACAAATGCTAAAGGAACTTCTCTAAGTGGGAAAATCAAGAGAAGAAAAGAACCTACCAAAAAAAAAAAAAAAAAAAAAAAAAAAAAATTAAGAAACTGGTCATAGGAGCATACATACCAATAATTACCTTAAACATGAATGGATTAAATGCTCCAACCAAAAGAAACAAGCTTGCTGAATGGATACAAAAACAAGACCCATCTTTGCTGTCTACAAGAGACCCACTTCAGACCTAGGGACACATACAGACTGAAAGTGAGGGGATGGAAAAAGATATTCCATGCAAATGGATATCAAAAGGAAGCTGTACTAACAATACTCATATCAGATAAAATAGACTTTAAAGAATTTTACAAGAGACAAGGAAGGACACTACATACTGATCAAGGGATCAATCCAAGAAGAAGATATAAAAATTATAAATATATATGCACCCAACAGAGGTGCACCTCAATACATAAGGCAACTGCTAACAGCTATAAAGGAGGAAATCGACAGTAACACAATAATAGTGGGGGACTTTAACACCTCACTTACACCAATGGACAGACCATCCAAAATGAAAATAAATAAGGAAACAGAATCTTTAAGTGACACAATAGACCAGATAGATTTAATTGATATTTATAGGACATTCCATCCAAAACCAGCAGATTACACTTTCTTCTCAAGTGCGATCAGAACATTCTCCAGGATAGATCACATCTTGGGTCACAAATCAAGCCTCAGTAAAATTAACAATATTGAAATCATATCAAGCATCTTTTCTGGCCACAACACTATGAGATTAAAAATGAATTACAGGGAAAACAACACAAACACATGGAGGCTAAACAATACGTTATTAAATAACCAAAATATCACTGAAGAAATCAATGAGGAAATCAAGAAATACCTAAAGACAAATGACAATGAAAGCACGACAATCCAAAACCTATGGGACACAGCAAAAGCTGTTCTAAGAGGGAAGTTTATAGCTGTACAAGCCTACATAAAGAAATAAGAAAAAACACAAATAAACAATCTAACCTTACACCTAAAGGAACTAGAGAATGAAGAAGAAACAAAACCCAACGTTAGCAGAAGGAAATAAATCATAAAGATCAGAGCAGAAATAAATGAAATAGAAACAAAGAAAACAATAGTAAAGATCAATAAAACTAAAAGCTCATTCTTTGAGAAGATAAACAAAATTCATAAACCATTAGCCAGACTCAAGAAGAAAAATAAGGAGAGGGCTCAAATCAATAAAATTAGAAATGAAATAGGAGAAGTAACAACAGACACCACAGAAATACAAAGCATCCTAAGACACTACTACAAGCAACTGTATACCAATATAATGGACAACCTGGAAGAAATGGACAAATTCTTAGGAAGGTATAACTTTCCAAGACTGAACCAGGAAGAAAGAGAAAATATGAACAGACCAATCACAAGTTATGAAATTGAAACTGTGATTAAGAATCTTCCAACAAACAAAAGTCCAGGACCAGATGGCTTCACAGGTGAATTCTATCAAACATTTAGAGAAGAGCTAACACCTATCCTTCTCAAACTCTTCAAAAAAATTGCAGAGGAAGGAACACTCCCAAACTCATTCCATGAGGCCACCATCAACCTGATACTAAAAGCAGACAAAGATACTACAAAAAAAGAAAATTGCAGACCAATATCACTGATGAATATAGATGCAAAAATCCTCAAAAAAATACTAGCAAATTGAATCCAACAACACATTAAAAAGATCATATGCCTTGATCAAGTGGGATTTTTCCCAGGGATGCAAGGGTTCTTCAATATATGCAAATCAATCAATGTGATACACCATATTAACTAATTGAAGAGTAAAAAGCATATGATCATCTCAATAGATGCAGAAAAACCTTTTGAAAAAATTCAAATCCATTTATGATAAAAACTCTTCAGAGAGTGGACATAGAGGGAACCTACATCAACACAATAAAGGCCATATATGACAAACCCACAGCAAACATCATTCTCAATGGTGAAAATCTGAAAGCATTTCCTCTAAGATCAGGAACAAGACAAGGATGTCCACTCTCACCACTATTTTTTTTTTGTTTTTTCAGTATGCGGTCCTCTCACTGTTGTGGTCTCTCCCGTTGTGGAGCACAGGCTCCGGACGCACAGGTTCAGCGGCCATGGCTCACGGGCCCAGCCACTCTGCGGCATGTGGGACCTTCCTGGACCGGGGCACGAACCCATGTCCCCTGCATCGGCAGGCGGACTCTCAACCACTGTGCCACCAGGGAAGCCCATCACCACTATTATACAACATAGTTTTCAAAGTCCTAGCCACGGCAATCACAGAAGAAAAATAAATAAAAGTAATACAAATTGGAAAAGAAGAAGTAAAACTGTCACTGTTTGCAGATAACATGATACTATACATAGAAAATCCTAAAGAGGCCACCAGAAAACTACTAGAGCTAATCAATGAATCTGGTAAAGTTGCAGGATACAAAATTAATGCACAGAAATCCCTTGCATTCCTATACACTAATTATGAAAAACCTGAAAGAGAAATTAAGGAAACACTCCCATTTACCATTGCAACAAAAAGAATAAAATACCTAGGAATAAACCTACTTAGAGAGACAAAAGACCTGTATGCAGAAACTATAAGACACTGATGAAAGAAATTAAAGATGATACCAACAGATGGAGAGATATACCATGTTCTTGGATTGGAAGAATCAATATTGTGAAAATGACTATAATACCCAAAACACTCTACAGATTCAATGCAATCCCTATCAAATTACCAATGGCAGTTTTTACAGACCTAGAACAAAAAAACTCTTAAAATGTGTTTGGAGACACAAAAGACCCCGAATACCAAAAGCAGTCTTGAGGGAAAAAAACAGAGCTGGAGGAATCAGACTCCTTGAGTTCAGACTGTACTACAAAGCTACAGTAATCAAGACAATAGGGTGCTGGCACAAAAACAGAAATACAGATCAATGGAACAGGATAGAAAGCCCAGAGATAAACCCATGCACCTATGGTCAACTAATCTAAGTCAAATGAATGCAAGGATATACAATGGGGAAAAGACAGTCTCTTCAGTAAGTGGTGCTGGGAAAACTGTACAGCTACATGTAAAAGAATGAATGTAGAACACTCCCAAACACCATACACAATAATAAACTCAAAATGGATTAGAGACCTAAATGTAAGACTGAACACTATAAAACTCTGAGAGGAAAACATAGAAAGAACACTCTTTGACATAAGTCACAGCAAGATCTTTTTTGATCACTAATAAGATTTTGCTGTATAAAAAAAATATTTAAAAATTAAAATAATAAAAATAAATAAATAGATAAAGAAGCAAAATGTACAAAATCCAAAACACTGATAATATCAAATTCTTGTAAAAGAGGATGTGGAGCAAGAGGAACTCACATTCATTGTTGGTGGGAATGAAAAATAGTACAATCACGTTGAAAGACAGTTTGGCAGTGTTTTACAAAACTAATCATACTCTTACCGTATGATCTAACAATCACACCCCTTGGTATTTATCCAAAGGAGTTGAAAACTAACATCCACACAACAACCTAGACACACATGCTTATAGCAGCTTCATTCATAATTTTCAAAACTTGGAAGCAACCAAGATGTCCTTCAGTAGGTGAATGGATAAACTGTAGTAGATCCAGACAACGGAATATTATTCAGTGCTTAAAAAGAAGTGAACAATTAAGAAATGAAAAGATATGGAGAAACATTAAATGCATATTGCTAAGTGAATGAAGCCAATCTTGAAAGGCTGCATACTGTATGGTTTCAACAATATGACATTCTGGAAAAGGCAAAAGTATGGAGACAGTAAAAAATCAGTGGTGTCCAGGGTTTAGGGAAGAGGGAGGAATGAATAGGCAGAGCATAAAGAATTTATGCGGCTGTGAAACTCTTCTATATAATATTATTATGGTGGGTACAGGTTATTACATATTTGTCAAACCCATACCTCACACAATACCAAGGTGAACTCCAATAAAAACTACAGACTTTGGTTGATGATGAAGTGTCAATGTAGATTTATCAATTGTGACAAGTGTACCACTGTGGTGGGGGATGTTGAATGTGAGGGAGGCTGTGCACTGTGTAGGGCAGGGAGTATATGAGAACTATCTACTTTCCACTCATGTTTTCTGTGAACCTAAAACTACTTTAAAAGGCAAAGTCGGTTTGCAAAAAAAAAAAAAAAAAAAAAAAAAAGAAAAACCCACCCAATACAAATGAACTTATTTACAAAACAGAAAAAAAAAAATTGAAAAAAAAAAAAAAAAAAAAAAAGTAGGATAACCCATCCTATTAGCAAACCAGTGAGATAACACAGTCTCTTCAAACATTATTGGCCAACATACAAACCAATACAACCCTTCTGGAGGGGAGTTTAGCAAGACCCAACAAAACTACCTATGAACTTATATTTTGAACACACAATTCAACTCCTAGGAATTTACAGCATGAAATACATATATGCACAAAGTTATTCATTACAGCATTGTTTACTATTACAAAATATTAGAAATGATCTAGATACTTCTACAAAAAATTATTGAAAAAATTATGGTACATCTACACAATGGAATAATATGTAGTTATAACAAAAATAGTGGAAGACATTTTTAACTATTGTGACTTTCAGAACATACTGTTATGTGAAAAGTGCAAATGTTTTACCTATAGTAATCTACTCTTCATGTAATAAAGAAAAGGATATAAGAAAATGTACACACATGATTTTGCAAAAGATATACAGGAAGGGTAAACCAAAAAATAAAGAGGTTGATTACATGCAGAAGTTAGATAGAAAAGGGCTGGAAAGTAGCATGGAACAGGAACAGGTAGTAGGGTTAAGAAGAAAAGGATACCTCTTGGTATAGCTCTAACCCTTAGAATCACAGGAATATGTCACAAACCCCCACCATAAATAATAAATAATTAAAATCAACCAGAATGCCAGGGAATCCAAAGTGAAATAGAAACAATATCAAATTAACTTAATTTCATTTAAAAAATTTGAAGAAAAAAAATAACACTGAAGGGGCTGGGAAAGCAAAGAACCAGCCTAAATGATCTTTGAAAACCTAGAATTTGGATGAAATATCTAGTAGAGTGAAAGACGATAACCGTACATGAATGCTGTAGTTTAGTTAGTAAATGTGTTTCTCATAAGGAGTAGGTTAGCAGTTCTGGAAAATAGAGATATCATTAATATTTCAGAAAGAAATTTGATTGTTGAGGGCATAAAACAAAGTTGACAACAGATGTATTCAAACAAGCTATCTCTGCCAATGAAATTCCAGCCCTATTGTTCAAAATGTCATTTCTCTGTTGATAGATGTTCTTTCCACATAAGTCAAATAGTAATTGTAAATAACACAGAAACACAAAAGAAAGTCTACAGTATACATTTATTTACATAGAACTGATTTTTGTTTTCTAAAAGTAAAGTTCTAAGATGATCTTAAATATCAATTTCTAAAATTAAATAGAAAAATAAAAGGTTATTCTTTCACTGAATTCTTCAAGTTGGAGATCTTGGTTATTCTTAGAAGGCAGGAACAAAGAATCTGGGGAATAAGATAATTTTTTCTAGCAGCTTCAAAACTCTAGTTTGTCTTTAGAAATGGTTGAGACTATTATCATTCCAGGATAAACATCTGATATAAAAGTATCATTTAAAAAAACAGCAATTATTAATGTGTAAAGAAAAATCTATTTTATAAAAACTAAAATGAGTAGAGAATTTTCTGAAAAATTTAGTTTGCTTTCAGGTTCTATTTATCAATATGTGTATTCAACAAAGACGCTTTAAGCATTTGCTTCGGACTGGCCCCACTCTCCTTGTTCTGAGCACACATTAATGAATGAGACCAAAAGAGCTTGAACTGCAAGAAATTCTTACAGATCCAGCCCCAGGAATTTAGAAAACAGACACATCTTTCTTCCATATTGAAGGAGGGGTTATGGTGAATGTGAAAAGTCTTCACCCTCCTTTATTCAGCATGTAAAGAGAAAGGGTACTAACACTGGCTAAAAACCCAAGAACTTCACAGATAGCACTTTGTCATAATGATGACCTTTCTCTATGGCACGTAATTTCTCTGTTTTACAGGCCTGGACACTATGGTTCAGAAGCTCAAGTAACTAATAAAGATTAGATGAAAGTAGAGATAGAGACATTTAAAGAATGATGAGAAGTTTCTGGCTTGAGCAGTAGGTCCTTCACTCTCATGATCATGTTCAAGAAAAAAAAATGAATGAATCAATCAATCAATCACTCAATGAAAGGACATAGGTATCCCATTCTACAGCTATTCATTGCCCATGTATGGGTAAGTTTCAAGTTTTACTTTAGAGAATAAATGGTTGTCCCTTAAGTTCTGGGAACGGAACTTCTATGGAGGTATTAAGAAGTTAGAAAAAAAAAGATAAGATTTTTGCACAAGTCTGATGAAGTGTCAAGGAGGCAGACAACATGGGCACTGTCTCTATCTTATTTCCAATTACTACCTCTTGGTTGAAGAGTTAACATCTTGGACTTCAAAGCCTCATCAGTAAAATAAAAATAATGAAACAGGTCTTGTAATAAAGTTGTGAGAGACAGACAGAGACAGAGAGAGAGAGAGAGAGAGAGATAGGAAAAAAATGAAACAAAACATATTGAAAGCAAATTGTCTGGGGAACAGTTAGCATTTGGTTACCAGTACCTCTCTTCATGGGTCCCGAGCAGACGTCAAAGCAGAACCAGCAGAGACACTGACTTGGCTGCAGGCTGCTTGACCTGGAACAAGTCCCTGGGGGAGAGGGCTATGGAGGAAAGAAGCTGAGAGAATAGCATCTGGGTGAGCAGAGTCTATATGGCAACATTTTTGGACAAAGCCACAGATATCATGATTGAATTTTTGAGTCATCCTCTGCGGATCTTCAAAGTCAAGCTGACTCTAATCCAATGAGCTTTCACCCAGAAAGAACAGATGGTCTTGATGTTTTTTAAGACACCTTCTAACTCTCAGGCTTTGTGATAGAATCATCTTTAAAAGAGCCAGTCTTTAATTTTTTTTCCAGTGCTTTCTTTTGTAAAGTTGGAGCGTGCAACTAATTGCTTACCTTCCATTGCCTCTCAGTGGGGTTTATTATAGAATAACCACACGACAGCTAGAAATACCTTCAGATCAGGAAGGACACTGACCATCTGTTCTTCAGATAACATGCTTCGAGTGATTTCTCCAGGATTCTGGTACTTAACAAAATGTAGCCACAGCATCATCCAATCTGTGTATTTATAGGAAGGAGAATGTGTGTACGTTACATATTTGGACTTGTTTCTTTCAGCGTAAGAAATATAGCCTCTGCCATATGTTTGCAATATACATAATTACCTTCCCACTCCATATATCCAATTTTAAATATTTCACTATTCATATAGTAGCAGGTTAGAATCTTCCCCTTGAGCCCAGATACTCTTAAACTCATCATCTTGGAAAAGAAACCCTTTGTACAATGATCATTAATCAGATAATTACTAACTTTCAAGCTGATTCTCTAAATAAACATTCACTATCTTGGAGCTAGGAGAGAAGGCCATGGGTCCCATGTTATTTCTAAGACATGTGCTTTCACAAGCTCCCTGGTTTCCCCCAAGCCCTACTGCTCCTTTTGTGTAAATAAAATAGTTGTTGATAGTAATGAAAATCATAATTTTTCTGACTGAGCTTGTCCCTTATGCCATGCTATGATACACATGATATGTGCATTATCTGATTTTACTTATCACAACAGCTTTGGCAGGTGGGACTCAGTATTCCCATCCTACAGATGAGAAAACTGAGGCTTAGAGGGGGTAAGCAGATCATAAAGAACAGGGCTGTCTTTCAAGCCATTTGTCTTTCTAAGGGGATTTAATTTTGTTGAATACTTTCAACATTCATTGATTCAACCAATATTTACTGAAAGCACCAAACATTGCTTTAGTCTCTGGGAATACAGTGTTCCATAACGAAGGCAGAGTCCCCTCTCTCATGGGACTAGTAATTCTGGTAGAAAAGGACGGACAATAAATGAAAAAGAAAACAGCAGGTAGTCATAAAATTTGTTGCCCAGTAAAATAGGAACAACAGCATAGAAAGCATTTTTCTTTCATAGCACTAACAGCTAAAAAGAATATAGCATATAATATTTTGACCTTGAAGTGAGTAATCATGGAAGTTCCAAGATTATATCCACTAGGTTAGCCTGAGTATTCATCTATAAAAATATTTTTTTTCAAAAACATGTAAATGAAAGTTATTGAACAAATGGGATTACATCAGAACCAGCAGAAGACAGTGATACAAGACTGCACATGTAAGACTAGGTATTGATTTTCACATGTACTTTTTAGGTAAAGGAAATCTCTCTAAGTTGATTCCTGCAGCCAACACTAGCTGTGATAATTGGATTTTCAGAAATCTTGAGATGGACAGTTAGCTTGAGTTAAACCCTAGATAAGTACCCCAGTCAAAAACCCCATTAAGGTTGCAGGTCTGAAGTAGCTTTTCTGGTCATCTGTCTGCTTGGATTTAGTACATTGGTTTAGTACAATGTTTGTTAGAACATTACTGACCAGAAAACATGATGTCATATCTCTAGAAAGAAAAAACATAGTAGTTCAATTCCCAATGTGTACCTTAGTTTTGTTTTTATTTTAAAATAAGGATCCCTAAAAAAAATCATAAAGGTTGTGATGGAAGCAATTCCCAGAGACAGTCCTGTGACCACTTCAATTTTTGTTTTGATGGAGTGAGCTGAGACCAGAATAAGAAGAGGTCAGGTAAGTGAAGCTCCTGGGGAAGAACATTCCAGACAGAGGGATAAGTTCATGGTTGGGGTAGGAAAAAACTCATCCTCTTATGGGTTCAGATGGAAGCATGGTGGAACAAGAGCCTCTGTGTGGGAGGGGATTCAGTATGGAAAAGTGTCCCAGCAGCAAGTAGTCATGCAGATACTTGTAGATCAGGGTAGGGAGACTGAATTTTATTAAGGTGTTTAAGTGGCCATTCGTGGGGCAAGATGTGTTTACACGGAGGATTTTTATAATCTGATTTACATTTTCAAAATTTGGAATGGATTGTAAGGTGAGGTGGAGTTGGTGAGAACAGAAGCGGGAAGAACCATTAAGATTCTATCACAATGTTACTGAGTCCAAACTAGTACTGCTTGCCACATGACAGGCCAATAAATTGAGATGAGTCATCGGGGCAAGAAATAGCAATTTTATTTGGAAAGCCAGCCGACTGAGAAGATGGTGGACTAGTGTCCCAAAGAACCATCTTACTTGAGTTAGAATTCAGGCTTCCTTTATACTAAAGGGTGTGTGGCTGATTGTTGCAAACTTCTGTTGCTGGAATCCTTTGTTCTTGCAGGTGTCCATGTAGGTCTGGTCACAATGTTCCTATAAACCTCCAACAAGACAGATGCTATCCTCTGTTTGTGTTTATATGAATTGTAAAGTGTTATACCTTTAAAGGTCAGAGCCTTGAAAATGGGCTATTCTGTATATTTCAGGCTGTAGGCAATTCCTTTACAAAAGGTGTAGAGCCAGCACGACTAAGCAGAGGCAACAGAGCACAAGGGTTAGAGCTAAAGGAATAGATCCAACATGGAGTCAGGTTTGTTCTTCTTTGTTACAATAGCAACACCAGGTCAATGGGAGGAGTGTTACTTCTGCCTGAGTGGGGAGTGCTCAGGCAGGGGACAGAACATGCTTCTCTTTTGAATTCTATCTAGAAAGATAAACAAGATATCATCAGGCAGGGAAAGGAGGAAGGATATTCCAGTTAGAGGGAACAAAGATTGCAAATGTACAGAGGTTTCTAAGTACAGAGTATGTTTGGGAAACACTGAATGGTTGTCTCCAGGCTACGGTGGGACCTAAAATGTTGGAAACAGAACATGAGGGCCTTGAGCAAGTGCATCCTTATCTCATGTGGTGCTCTTCACTGTGTGAATGAGCAAAATCAGAATCTTCATTTCAGCAAAACTCCCAGGTGAGTTGCATGAACATTTGATTCTGAGAAACACTGGTTTAGATAAACATGTTATTGCTCACAGTATGTTATGTCTAAGAAAGACAGAGAGGACCTGGAACTGGGCAGAAACCCACAGTGTGACAGCAACTGGGGCCTGAGGTGGGCGGTGCTGTGTCAGGGGCACAGGTGGGAACTGTATCTTCTGATTCCTCCTTCCAGCTGTGCTTCTGACACAGAGTTGTAGCCTGAGGAGTGTTCTCAGGGTCTTTCTTTGCCTGTGTATACCTGTGAAGGCATTTCTTTAAATGCATGCAAAGACAAGCTTGGAAGGTTCAACTAATCATTAAATGAATTTTCTTGAAGAAACACACAAACATTTCCCTTGACTGTCATCAAAAGAACTTAAAGTACATTGGAAAAAAGGAGAGACCTTTTTTTTAAGTAAGAAACTGTCTAAATCACTTTATGGATGCAAGAAATGTCCCATGAAGTTATCTATCTGTATGGAGTTTCAGTCATTCTTTTGTGCATTTGAGGAGTCTGCTCTTTTATTATGTAATATTATTGCTATACAAATGGAAGTCCCCTTTTCTTATACTATGTTGTTCATAATACTTCTCTTTTAACATACTATATTATTTTTTAATTATAGTACTGTTTGGGTCTGAATATTTAGAGTGTGATATCGGTCCAAGGTGGACTCCAGTTTGAGGTGCTGGGTCAGCAGGAGGAAAGTTGAAAAAAACACTAAAATGTTAAATTACTGCTCAATATATGTGAAATCTGTCTTTGAAGCTCATGCAACTTTTTTTATTTCAGTGTTGGATGATATGTCAGTCTGTCTTAAATCTCTGCAAGAAAAAAATCAATTAACATCGTAGAGCTGGTAATTCTACACTATATTCTGCAACAACGGGAATGACAGAGAAAGAGCAATTTAGGCTGATAGCTACATCAACTGCGGTACAGTTGATTAAAAATTTAACAGTTTTTCTGATGAATGTCCTAGCTCAGATTTGGAAAACACCGACAGATTTAATTTTCCACTGACTAAATAATCATTTTATACTCCATGTATAATTCATGTAACGGCAATGTTATGGGCTTGTTAAAAATGACTGCTGCTAAACAGTTAACACTCTCTAGTAAGCAGAGACTTACAATGGATTATTATTGGAATTAGTTGGCACCCATTAATGAGAATGGGGTTTTACCTTCTGAATGTTTAAAATGAAATGAGTTTAACCTATTAGCATAAGTAACACCCCACCCCACCCCTTGGCCACAACCCCAAAACACGTGTTTGGGAAAAAATGGAATCTGTTTGGTTCTAATGCTATTTATCAGCCAAGTAACATCAAAAAAGATCTTCAGCTTTCCTAAGTTCAGTTTTCTTACCAGAAAACTGGTAACAGTGGTGCTTACTAAACAGGGTTTGGGGAAAGAAAGTGAAGTGATTTTTTTTTCTTTTTTAAAAACATTTTAGTTGTATTTTAACAGAAATAGGGAAAAAAAAAAAACGCTAAACTTCACATGGAACCACAAAAAACCTCAGATAGCTAAAGGAATTTTGAACAAGAACGAAGTGCAAAGAATCATGATTTCAAAATGTATAACAAAGCTGCAGTAATCCAAACAGTATGATACTGTCATAAAATGGACGCATACACCAATGGAACAGAATAGAGACCCCAGAAATAAACACACACATAAATGGTCAACTGATCTTTAACAAGGGTGTCAAGAATATACAATGCATAAAAGACAATACACAATTTACTTTGTAAAATATATCAATCAGTACATCTGTAAGACTTTAAGGGAGCTACATTTTTATCTTAAAGTGTAAGATTTATCTTTTCTATCTGGTGAAAAATATGGGTTCTAGTTTAGCTGGATCCATAAAACTGATGCAAATAGACAATTTAAGTCTGTACCAAAAAATCAGTTACCTTAGCGGGTCCCCTATTCTTCTTCCACACACTGGGGTATAAAGAAAGAGGCAATCAACTCATAGCATGTAAGATAATACAACTGAATTGCTCAGTTGGAGTTTTCATCTATCACATCATCATTTGGTATCATATGATTTGCTCCTTTGCCTTTTTGCTGTTCTTGCTTGCTCACTTCATTTGTTCTTTCTTCCTTCCTCCCTCCCTGCATCCCTCCCTCCCTCCATTCCTTCCCTTCCTTCTTCCCTCCCTCTTTCCCTTCTTTCTTTCTCTTTTGTTCTGGGTACTAAGCCAGGGCTTGGGATACAAAGTTGAATAACACATGAGCTTCGGGGGGTTTGGGGAATATGGCAGAAGAGTAAGACGTGGAGATCACCTGCCTCCCTACAGATACATGAGAAATACATCTACATGTGGAACTGCTCCTATAGAATACCAACTGATCACTGGCAGAAGACCTCAGACCCACCAAAAGGCAAGAAACTCCCTACGTACCTGGGTAGGGCAAAAGAGAAAAGAAAAGACAGAGACAAAAGAATAGGGATGGGACCTGCACCAGTGGGAGGGAGCTGTGAAGGAGGAAAGGTTTCCACACACTAGAAGCCACTTCACGGGCAGAGATTGCGGGTGGCAGAGCGGGGAAACTTCGGAGCCACGGAGGAGAGCGCAGCAACAGGGGTGCGTAGGGCAAAGCAGAGAGATTCCCACACAGAGGATCGGTGCTGAATGGCACTCACCAGCCCGAGAGGCTTATCTGCTCACCCGCCAGGGCAGGTGGGGCTGAGGCTCAGGCTTCGGTCTGAGCACAGGGAGAGGACTGGGGTTGGTGGCGGGAACACAGACTGCAGGGTGTTAGTGCACCACGGCTAGCCGGGAGGGAGTCTGGGGAAATGTTTGGACCTGCCGAAGAGGGAAGAGACTTTTTCTTACCTCTTTGTTTCCTGGTGCGCTAGGAGAGGGGATTAAGAGTGCTGCTTAAAGGAGCTCCAGAGATGGGTGCAAGCCGTGGCTAACAGTGTGGACCCCAGAGACGGACATGAGACACTAAGACTGCTGTTGCGGCCACCAAGAAGCCTGTGTGCAAGCACAGGTCACTATCCACACCAACCCTCCTGGGAGTCTGTGCAGCCCGCCACTGCCAGGGTCCCGTGAAATAGGGACAACTACACCAGGAGAATGCACGGAACGCCTCAGGCTGGCGCAACGTCACACAGGCCTCTGCTGCTGCAGGCTCACCCTGCATCCAGATCTGTACACCACCTTCCCCCTGGCTTGAGTGAGCCAGAGCCCCCGAATCAGCGGTTACTTTAACCCCGTCCTCTCTGAGTGAAAAACAGACACCCTCAGGCGACCTACATGCAGAGGTGGGTCCAAATCCAAAGCTGAGCCCCAGGAGCTATGCGAACAAAGTAGAGAAAGGGAAATCTCTCCCAGCAGCCTCAGGAGCAGAGGATTAAACCTCACAACCAGCTTGAAGTACCCTGCATCTGTGGAATACCTGAATAGACAAAAAATCATCCCAAATTGAGGTGGTGGACTTTGACAGCAAGATATATTATTTTTTCCTCTTTCTGTGAGGATGTATGTGAGATTTGTCTGTATATCTTCTGTGTGAGAATTTGTCTGTATAGCTTTGCTTTCAACATTTGTCCTAGGGTTCTGAGTGTCTGGTTTTTTTTTTTTTTTTTTTTTTTTTTTTTTCCTTCTTAATTTTTTTTTCTGAAAATTATTTTTATCTTTTATTTTAATAACTTTAGTTTATTGTATCTTACTTTATTGTATTTTATCCTCTTTCTTTCTTTCTTTCCTTCTTTCTTTCTTTCTTTCTTTCCTTCTTTCTATTTTATCTCCCTTTAATTCTGAGCCATGTAGAGGACAGGCTCTTGGTGCTCCAGCCAGGTGTCAGGGCTGTGCCACTGATGTGGGAGAGCCAGGGTCAGGACACTGGTCCACAAGAGACCTCCCATCTCCATGTAATATCAAACAGCGAAAATCTCCCAGAGATCTCCATCTCAACACCAAAACCCAGCTTCACTCAATGACCAGCAAGCTACAGTGCTGGACACCCTGTGCTAAACAACTAGCAAGGCAGGAACACAACACCATCCATTAGCAGAGAGGCTGCCTAAAATCATAATAAGTGCACAGACACTGCAAAACACACCACCAGACATGGACCTGCCCACCATAAAGACAAGATCCAGCCTCATCCACCAGAACACAGGCACAAGTCCCCTCCAGCAGGAAACCTACACAACACACTGAACCAACCTTAGCCACTGCGACAGACACCAAAATCAACGGAAACTATGAACCTGCAGCCTGTGAAAAGGAGACCCCAAACACAGTAAGATAAGCAAAATGAAAAGACAGAGAAACACACAGCAGATGAAGGAGCAAGGTAAAAACCCACCAGACCTAACAAATGAAGATGAAATAGGTAATCTACCTGTAAAAGAATTCAAAATAATGATAGTAAACATTATCCAAAATCTTGGTAATAGAATAGAGAAAATGCAAGAAACAATTAACAAGGACCTAGAAGAACTAAACAGGAAACAAGCAACGATGAACAACACAGTAAATGAAAGTAAATATACTCTAGAAGGGAACAATAGCAGAATTACTGAGGCAGAAGAACGGATAAGTGACCTGGAAGATAAAATAGTGGAAGTAACTACTGCAAAGCACAATAAAGAAAAAGGAATGAAAAGAATTGAGGACAGTCTCAGAGACCTCTGGCACAACATTACATGCACCAAAATTCGAATTATAGGAGTCCCAGAAGAAGAAGAGAAAAAGAAAGGTACTGAGGAAATATTTGAAGAGATAATAGTTGAAAACTTCCCTAACATGGGAAAGGAAATAGTTAATCAAGTTCAGGAAGCACAGAGAGTCCCATACAAGATAAATCCAAGGAGAAACATGCCAAGAAACATATTAATCAAACTATCAAAAATTAAGTACAAAGAAAACATATTAAAAGCAGCAAGGGAAAAACAACAAATAACACACAAGGGAATTCCATAAGGTTAACAGCTGATCTTTCAGCAGACACTCTGCAAGCCAGAAGGGAGTGGCAGGACATATTTAAAGTGATAAAGGAGAAAAACCTACAACCAAGATTACTCTACCCAGCAAGGATCTCATTCAGATTTGATGGAGAAACTAAAACCTTTACAGACAAGCAAAAGCTGAGAGAGTTCAGCACCACCAAACCAGCATTACACCAAATTCTAAAGGAACTTCTCTAGGCAAGAAACACAAGAGAAAGAAAAGACCTACAATCACAAACCCAAAATAATTAAGAAAATGGGAATAGGAACATACATATGGATAATTACCTTAAATGTAAATGGATTAAATGCTCCCACCAAAAGACACAGACTGGCTGAATGGATACAAAAACAAGACCCTTATATATGCTGTCTACAAGAGACCCACTTCAGACCTAGGGACACATACAGACTGAAAGTGAGGGGATGGAAAAAGATATTCCATAAAAATGGAAATCAGAGGAAAGCTGGAGTAGCAATTCCCACATCAGACAAAATAGACTTTAAAATAAAGACTGTTACTAGAGACAAAGAAGGACACTTCATAATGATCAAGGGATCGATCCAAGAAGAAGATATAACAATTGTAAATATTTATGCACCCAACATAGGAGCACCTCAATACATAAGGCAAATACTAACAGCCATAAAATGGGAAATCGACAGTAATAAAATCATAGTGGGGGATATTAACACCCCACTTTCACCAATGGACAGATCATCCAAAATGAAAATAAAAAAAGGAAACACAAGCTTTAAATGATACATTAAACATGATGGATGTAATTGATATTTATAGGACATTCCATCCAAAAACAAAAGAATACACATTTTTCTCAAGTGCTCATGGAACATTCTCCAGGATAGATCATATCCTGGCTCACAAATCAAGCCTTGGTAAATTTAAGAAAACTGAAATTATATCAAGTATCTTTTCTGACCACAGTGCTATGAGACTGATATCAATTACAGGTAAAGATCTGTAAAATATACAAACACATGGAGGTTAAACAATACACTACTTAATAATGAAATGATCACTGAAGAAATCAAAGAGGAACTCAAAAAATACCTAGAAACGAATGACCAGGGAGACACGATGACACAAAACCTATGGGATGCAGAAAAAGCAGTTCTAAGAGGGGAGTTTATAGCAATACAATCCTACCTTAAGAAACAGGAAACATCTCAAGTAAACAACTTAACCTTGCACCTAAAGCAATTAGAGAAAGAACAACAACAAAAAAAAATACCCAAATTTAGCAGAATGACAGAAATCATAAATATAAATCAGAAATAAATGAAAAAGAAATGAAGGAAATGATAGCAAAGATCAATAAAACTAAAAGCTAGTACTTTGAGAAGATAAAGAAAATTGATAAACCATCACGCAGATCCATCAAGAAAAACAGGGAGAAGACTCAAATCAATAGAATTAGAAATGAAAGAGTAGAAGGAACAACTGACTCTGCAGAAATACAAAAGGTCATGAGAGATTACGATAAGCAACTATATGCCAATAAAATGGACAACCTGGAAGAAATGGATGAATCCTTAGAAATGCACAACCTGCCGAGACTGAACCAGGAAGAAAGAGAAAATATGAACAGACCAATCACAAGCACTGAAATTGAGACTGTGATTAAAAATCTTCCAACAAACAAAAGCCCAGGACCAGATGGATTCACAGGCGAATTCTATCGAACATTTAGAGAAGAACTAACACCTATCCTTCTCAAACTCTTCCAAAATATAGCAGAGGGAGGGACTTCCAAACTCCTTCTATGAGGCCACCATCACCCTGGTACCAAATCCAGACAAAGATGTCACAAAGAAAGAAAACTACAGGGCAATATCACTGATGACATAGATTCAAAAATCCTTGACAGAGCTTCCCTGGTGGTGCAGTTGTTGAGAGTCTGCCTGCCGATGCAGGGAACATGGATTCATGCCCTGGTCTGGGAAGATCCCATGTGCCATGGAGTGGCTGGGCCCGTGAGCCATGGCTGCTGAGCCTGGGCATCCGGAGCCTTTGCTCCCCAACTGGAGAGACCACAACAGTGAGACACCTGCGTACCACAAAAAAAAAAAAAAAAAAAAAAAAAAAAAAAAATTCCTCAACAAAATACTTGCAAACAGAATCCAACAGCACAGTAAAAGGATCATATACCATGATCAAGTGGGTTTTTTTACCAGGAGTGCAAGGATTCTTCAATATACACAAATCAAATAATGTGATACACCATTTTAACAAATTGAAGGAGAAATCCCGTATGATCATCCCAACAGATGCAGAGAAAGCTTCTGACAAAATTCAACACCCATTTATGATATAAACCCTGCAGAATGTAGGCATAGAGGGAAGTTTCCTCAACATAATAAAGGCATATATGGCAAACCCACAGGCAACATCGTCCCCAATGGTGAAAAACTGAAACCATTTCCACGAAGATCAGGAACAAGACAAGGTTGTGCACTCTCACCACTTATTCAACATAGTTTTGGAAGCTCTAGCCACAGCAATCAGGGAAGAAAAAGGAATAAAATGTATCCAGAAGATTTAAAACTGTCACTGTTTGCAGATGACACGATACTATACATAGAGAATCCTAAAGATTCTATGAGAAAACTTCTAGAGCTACTCAATGAATTTGGTAAAGTAGCAGGATACAAAATTAATGCACAGAAATCTCTGGCCTTCTTATGATGAAAATAATACACTTTCATACACTAATGATGAAAAATCTGAAAGTGAAATTAAGAAAACACTCCCGTTTACCATTGCAACACAAATAATAAAATATCTAGGAATAAACCTACCCAAGGAGACAGAAGACCTGTATGCAAGAAGATATACACATTGGCAATAAACACATGAAAGAATGCTCAACATCATTAATCATTAGAGAAATGCAAATCAAAACTACAATGAGATATCATCTCACACCGGTCAGAATGGCCATCATCAAAAAATCTAGAAACAATAAATGCTGGAGAGAATGTGGAGAAGTGAGCAGTCTTGCACTGTTTGTGGGAATGTAAATTGATACATTCTCTACTATGGAGAACAGTATATGGAGGTTCCTTTAAAAACGACAAATAGAACTACCATACGATCCAGTAATCCCACTACTGGGCATATACCCTGAGAAAACCATAATTCAAAAAGAGTCATTTACCAAAATGTTTATTGCAACTCTATTTACAATAGCCAGGACATGTAAGCGACCTAAGTGTCCATCAACAGATGAATGGATAAAGAAGATGTGGCACATGTATACAATGGATTATTACTCAACCATAAAAAGAAACAAAATTGAGTTATTTGTAGTGAGGTGGATAGACCTAGAGTCTGTCATACAGAGTGAAGTAAGTCAGAATGAGAAAAACAAATACTGTATGCTAACACATATAAATGGAATGTAAGAAAAAAAAAATGTCATAAAGAACCTAGGGGTAAGACAGGAATAAAGACACAGACCTACTAGAGCATGGACTTGAGGATATGGGGACGAGGAAGGGTAAGCTGTGACAAAGTGAAAGAGTGGCATGGACATATATACACTACCAAACGTAGAATGGATGGCTGGTGGGAGGCAGCCGCATAGCAAAAGGAGGTCAGCTAGGTGGTTCATGACCACCTGGAGGGGTGGGATGGAGGGGGTGAGAGGGAGGGAGACACAGGAGGTAGGAGACATGGGAACATATGTATATGTATAACTGATTCACTTTGTTGTGAATCAGAAGCTAACACACCACTGTGGGACAATTTTACTCCAATAAAGATGTTAAAAAAAGAAGAAGAAGAAAAAAAATAAAAACACACATGAGCTTCAAGGAGCTCTCAGTCAGGTCAGGGAAATATTCATTTCAAACTCACAATTCAATGAGGTAAGTGCTGCAAGAGCACAGAGGGGACAGCGATATCCACTTTCTGTTACATTCAAGGAAGTCTTCCCAGAAGAAGCGACTTTTAATTAGACATTACAAAATGAATAAGGGTTCTGCACGTACAAAGAATGGATAATGGTATCTTGTGTAAAGAGAACAATGCAGAGGGTCAATGAATGAGAACTATCAGGTTGCTTCATGAAGAGACAATACTTATTGAAAGTGTGAATACTTACTGAAACGTGCCTTATTATCGCATATTGAAGTAGCACTTCTAAGTATCAGGAACTATTCCAGGGTAACAAAAGGAAAATCTCAGACCTGATCCCTCTCCTGGAGTGCATGGTTGAGATAGAGAGAAAATCACACCTGCACCTATAGTATAGAATAAAAAGTGCAATTCCAAAGAAGTGCATGAGTTGCCATGGAAACTTGGAGACACTGAGTGATTAACTCTGCCTGAGAACGGAGAGAAAACTATGCAGAGAGAATGGCCCTTGAACTGAGTTCATCAGGCAGGGAAGAAGTAGGTCATGGCATTCCAAGAAGTTGGAGCATCTTGTGGCATCAAACTTGGAGTTGGGGCAGTCCAATTCAATTCCAATTCATAAGGAATTGTTCAAAAATTATTAAGAATGTCAAATGGTGACAGCAGAGCATTAAACCGAGGTCAGAGCTCTTCTAAGTGTGGAGAGTTTTGTGATTGCATAGGCTTAACAAAATTGTGCTGCCTGTGGAGGAATGTACGTGAAATTTACCATTGCTGTTTTCACCTCCTCAGAATTCTTCAAATCCATCCTAAGGTCATTGGAAGTGACTCCAGAGTTGTTACTTTTCTGCATAATTAAACTTTGATGTTGGAAAACATTCAACCAAACAACTCTTTATTGCTATAAAACAAGTCTAAGTAAGCCCCATTGAAACTCACTGCAATAAACAAACACAAAAAAATAAAGAAACACAAAAGGAAGTGAGAGCAACCACAGAGAATTCAAAAGAAACCAAGAGGGTAAAAACCCAACTAGAGCAACTCCTGTCATACAGAGCAATTGTCGAAGAACAGAGGAGCTAAATGACTCCTCCAGTCCCAGATTCACTCATGATAATTGAAAAACAGTTCAGACTTACCTGAAATCATTGCGTTTCCCCTCCAAACATGGCTTGGAAGTAGAATGCAAGATAAACAGAAATACCATGAAAAATAGTCTAGGGATTAGAAATATAAAACAGTTTATGTTTCAGAAATAAAGGCCATAAAATGAAATATCTATATTTAACTGTTCCTGTGGATGGTAGTGAGATATTTTTAGAAGAGAAAAAGCTTATATGGCATATATGCACTCCCTTGTTTAGACCAGGTTAGATTACAATGTAATGACTAACCACTTCAGGTTTTATGATTAAACACATCTTCTTATTTATGTCTGTTCTCCTTATTGCTGTGAAGAATTTCTGCTTCAAAGCATTGAATATAGACTGAGCACTTGTCTGAGATTTAGGAAGCCCTGATATTTTTTTTTAAGGAATAAAGTGTATCAATTAAAATAAATTGGCAAGGCAAAGCAGTCTTGGCATTATCAGTAGAGATTTCAGTCTTCTCATTCCACTGCCTTGGAGATGTGCTCCTGAGCTAAGCCACAGAACATCTGCCCAGGCCTCAGTTTCTCCTTGGTCCTATGCAGTTCTCTACTTCCATGTCCCAGGTTCCTCTCAAACTGTCTACAAGTGGCATCCACCTGAATATCCCCAGACCTACCCCAACTCCTATGCAAGTTCTTGGGAACAAGGCAGCAACCTGAGTTTTCTATTCAGTGGTGCTTAAAATAGGAAGCAGGAGTTGACAAGGTGGTAGATATATTATTATAGCAATGATGAATAATAGTCATCATTTACTGAATATTCACATGTGCCTGCAACAGGTTTTAGCATTTCACGTGGATTACACATTTTGTATTTCATTTACTCATCACAATAATGCTATGATGTAAGTACTATTATTAGCCCCATTTTTAAATAAGGAAACTGAGGTTCAGAAAGCCCTTTCCCAAGGTCACTCAACTGGTTTGTGTCTGAACCAGGATTAAAACCCAACCAGTTAAACTATAAAACTTTTATTATCAGCTACTGGGTCAGTGTTACCCAAACTCTGATCACATTTGTGACACTGCTTAAGTTGGTGGTCTTTAAACTTTAAAATTTTTTTCATCTATTCATCCAAGTTCCAACTTTCTTAACCTTAAAGTAAACATTAATTTATTAAAATACAAATTGTTGATCCACATACCCCAAGGTCATCTCACCTGGATTTATTTGAAAAGCATTTATTAGGTATTTGCTGCTGGGCCAGGCAGGGCACATAGCAGGGAATTCAGGAAGGCAATAACCTTTGGAGAAAGAGACGACTGTCAAAGAACAGAAGACTCTGCAGGCATCACACAAGAAGCCCAAGGAGACAGTCACTCTGGGAGAGCCCTGCTGGGTCAGGGTGCAGACAGGTTTGATGGAAACTAGGGAAATGCCATATTAGTCTATTTTATGAGTGGTTGGGGGCTTTCAGGACAGGCCATCAGAAACCAATAGCAGGACTCAGTGCTAGTGTAAGTAGCCCCCAGCTGGGAGGAGGTAGGGTCCTGTGCTCAATGCACCAGTGGACATAGGAATCTGGACTCTCCCTCAACTGTCCCTTCTGGTAGCTGGCTGGGTAGCAAGGACCAAGATGAAACTCAGCTTTCCTGAAAAATATCCAAAGGAAATAAATGTGTAAAAAGGCTTAGGATCCTCACACCTTAGAGAGAAGGAAAATAAAACCCATTCTCCAACATCCAGTAACTCCACAATAGGCAGGAAGCACAGAGATGAACATTAGTAACTACTCAAATGAGTTCCACTAGGATAAAAGTTCTCTGAGGGCAGGGAATTCTGTCTACTATATCTCAATTCTTGGAATAGACCATTGCATCAAAGTATAGATGCTCAATAACTATTTGCTGAATTAATGGATAAATTAGAACAGATGCCTGCCTTCCTTTGAGACAGGGAGTTGGAGAGGTAGACGAGGGATACGGGTAGAAATTCATTGACATACTGTAAAGTCTTAACATCATGCTGAAAAGTCCAGATTTTTCCTGTAGACCCTGAAGAGGTATATGTATCCTAAAAATGTGACATCCAATCTGGTTTTCTGCTGGTGTAAATTATTATACTTTCCCAGAATGCCTCATCCACCAAAGTCCCTCTCTCATCAAAATAACTGAAATTTACTGGGGGTTTGCTGGTCTGAGTGAGTCACATATATTATATAATTATTTTAATGTTTAGACTAGGACTTTTGTAAACTTGTAAAAGTCCTAGCTTAAACTAGGACTTTTTTTACAACAACCCATGAAGTAGGTGCCATATTATCTCAATTTTACAGAAGAGAAATTTAGATAATTTTGAAAAATGTTTTCGAAACACACAGCTTGTGATTGGTAGACACAAAAGATTCAAACACAGACAGGCTATGCTCTTAACCACTGTGATTTATTGCCCTTTCAATTCTATGGAAGACAAGCCCATAGCAAAATTGCAAGGTTGGCATCACTTACATTTTGTGAACTCATCCTCTCTTCTCTGTTACCTTTCGTCCATTTCAGCCCTTTTGTCCTTTACCACCCTCAGGGCTTTGTCTAGAAACAGCCCCACCAACCTACTTCTATTTATAAACAGAGAGATATTTGTTTTATCAAGAATGCAGTTCTCTGGGTCATGATTCTCCAGGTTTACTGCCAGGTATCAGCTGATGAGTAGGAAGAAAATTGATTTGTTTTTAATTAACAATTTCTATCCACTCTTCCTCCTTCTATCCTGAGCACTGCAACACTAAGATAGAAACGGCGGCGGGGGGGACCTTGAAGATGGCGGAAGAGTAAGACACGGAGATCACCTTCCTCCCCACAGATACACCAGAAATACATCTACACGTGGAACAACTCCTACAGAACACCTACTGAAGGCTGGCAGAAGACCTCAGACCTCCCAAAAGGCAAGAAACTCCCCACGTACCTGGGTAGGGCAAAAGAAAAAACGAAAAAACAGAGACAAAAGAATAGGGGCGGCACCTGCACCAGTGGGAGGAAGAAGAGACAAGAGACTGTTTCTTCCCTCTTTGTTTCCTGGTGCGTGAGGAGAGGGGTTTAAGAGCGCTGCTTAAAGGAACTCCAGAGACAAGCGCAAGCTGCGGCTAAAAGCGCGAACCCCAGAGACGGGCGGGAGACGCTAAGGCTGCTGCTGCCGCCACCAAGGGGCCTGTGTGCGAGCACAGGTCACTCTC
>NW_020172818.1:7414740-7417034 GCF_003031525.2 Neophocaena asiaeorientalis asiaeorientalis
TTAGACAACGAATCACCCCAAATTGAGGAGGTGGTCTCTGAGAGCAAGATTTATGATTTTTCCCCCTTTACCTCTTTTTGTGAGGGTGTATGTGTATGCTTCTGTGTAAGATTTTGTCTGTATAGCTTTGCTTCCAAAATTTGTCCTAAGGTTCTATCCGTCCCCCCCTTTTTTTTCTCTAAATAAGTAGTTTTTAATTCAATAACTTTATTATACTTTATTTTATTTTTACTGTATCTTCTTTCTTTCTGTCTTTTTTCGTTCTTTCCCTCCTTCCTTCCTTCCTCACTCCCTCCCTCCTTTCTTTCCTTCTCGCCTTCTTCTTTGCTTCTTTCTTTCTTCCTTCCTTCCTTCCTTCCCTCCTTTCCTTCTTTCTTTCCTCATACTTCTACTAATTCTCTCTACTTTTTCTCCCTTTTATTCTGAGCCGTGTGGATGAAAGGCTCTTGGTGCTCCAGCCAGGACTCAGGGCTCTGCCACTGAGGTAGGAGAGCAAACTTCAGGACACTGGTCAACAAAAGACCTCCCAGCTCCACATAATATCAAATGGTGAAAATCTCCCAGAGACGTCCATCTTAACACCAGCACCCAGCTTCACTCAAAGACCAGCAAGCTACAGGGCTGGACAACCTATGCCAAACAACTAGCAAAACAGGAACACAACCCCACCCATTAGCAGAGAGGCTGCCTAAAATCATAATAAGGCCACAGACACCCCAAAACACACCACCAGACGTGAACCTGCCCACTAGAGAGACAAGATCCAGCCTCATCCAGCACAACACAGGCACTAGTCCCCTCCACCAGGAAGCCTACACAACCCACTGAAACAACCTTAGCCACTGGAGACAGACATCAAAAACAGCGGGAACTACGAACCTGGAGCCTGCAAAAAGGAGACCTCAAACACAGTAAGATAACCAAAATGAGAAGACAGAAAAGACACACAGCAGATAAAGGAGCAAGATAAAAATGCACCAGACCTAACAAATGAAGAGGAAATAGGCAGTCTACCTGAAAAAGAATTCAGAATAATGATGGTAAGGATGATACGAAATCTTGGAAATAGAATGGACAAAATGCAAGAAACAGTTGACAAGGACCTAGAAGAAATAAAGATGAAACAAGCAACGATTAACAACACAATAAATAAAATTAAAAGTACTCTAGATGGGATCAATAGCAGAATAACAGGAAGAAGAACGGATAAATGACCTGGAAGATAAAATAATGGAAATAACTACTGCATAGCAGAATAAAGAAAAAATAATGAAAAGAACTGAGGACAGTCTCAGAGACCTCTGGGACAACATGAAACGCACCAACATTCGAATTATAGGGGTTCCAGAAGAAGAAGAAAAAAAGAAAGGGACTGAGAAAATATTTGAAGAGATTATAGTTGAAAACTTCCCTAATATGGGAAAGGAAATAGTTAATCAAGTCCAGGAAGCACAGAGAGTCCCATACAGGATAAATACAAGGAGAAATACGCCAAGACACATATTAATCAAACTGTCAAAAATTAAATACAAAGAAAGCATATTAAAAGCAGCAAGGGAAAAACAACAAATAACACACAAGGGAATCCCCATAAGGTTAACAGCTGATCTCTCAGCAGAAACCCTACAAGCCAGAAGGGAGTGGCAGGACATACTGAAAGTGATGAAGGAGAAAAACCTGCAACCAAGACTACTCTACCCAGCAAGGATCTCATTCAGATTTGATGGAGAAATTAAAACCTTTACAGACAAGCAAAAGCTGAGAGAGTTCAGCACCACCAAACCAGCTTTACAACAAATGCTAAAGGAACTTCTCTAGACAAGAAACACAAGAGAAGGAAAAGACCTATAATAACGAACCCAAAACAATATAGAAAATGGGAATAGGAACATACATATCGATAATTACCTTAAATGTAAATGGACTAAATGCTCCCACCAAAAGACACAGATTGGCTGAATGGATACAAAAGCCAGACCCTTATATATGCTGTCTAAAAGAGCCCCACTTCAGACCTAGAGACACATACAGACTGAAAGTAAGGGGATGGAAAAAGATATTCCATGCAAATGGAAACCAAAAGAAAGCTGGAGTAGCAATTCTCATATCAGACAAAATAGACTTTAAAATAAGGACTATTAAAAGGGACAAAGAAGGACACAATCTAGGAATAAACATACCTAAGGAGACAAAAGCCATGTATGCAGAAAATTATAAGACACTGATGAAAGAAATTAAAGATGATACAAATAGATGGAGAGATATACCATGTTCTTGGATTTGAAGAATCAACA
>NW_020172818.1:7417082-7455798 GCF_003031525.2 Neophocaena asiaeorientalis asiaeorientalis
GTATGGAGGTTCCTTAAAAAACTACAAATAGAATTACCATATGACCCAGCAATCCCACTACTGGGCATATACCCTGAGAAAACCAAAATTCAAAAAGAGTCATGTACCAAAATGTTCGTTGCAGCTCTATTTACAATAGCCCGGAGATGGAAACAACCTATGTGCCCATCTCCGGATGAATGGATAAAGAAGATGTGGCACATATATACAATGGAATATTACTCAGCGATAAAAAGAAACGAAATTGAGCTATTTGTAATGAGATGGATAGACATAGAGTCTGTCATATAGAGTGAAGTAAGTCAGAAAGGAAAAGACAAATACCGTATGCTAACACGTATGTATGGAATTTAAGAAAAAAAAATGTCATGAAGAACCTAGGGGTAAGACAAGAATAAAGACACGGACCTACTGGAGAACGGACTTGAGGATATGGGGAGGGGGAAAGGTGAGCTGTGACAGGGCGAGAGAGAGTCATGGACATATACACACTAACAAACGTAAGGTAGATAGCTAGTGGGAAGCAGCCGCATGGCACAGGGATATTGGCTCGGTGCTTTGTGACAGCCTGGAGGGGGGGGATAGGGGGGGTGGGAAGGAGGGAGACGCAAGAGGGAAGACATATGGGAACATATGTATATGTATAACTGATTCACTTTGTTATAAAGCAGAAACTAACACACCATTGTAAAGCAATTATACCCCAATAAAGATGTTAAAAATTAATTAATTAATTAAAAAAAAAAAGATAGAAACAGCATGGGTGAACTAAACTAGGACTGCAGTTAGACCCAGTCACGTGGGGTCAAGTTCATGTCCACCGGATTTCATGTTAATCACTTCCTCTTCTGCTCCTTTGTGATGTTTCTCATTCAGACTTGATACTCAGTTCCAGCCTCATTCATCCTGTGACTTGGAGACCATCCTAGAGGCCTGTTTACCTCCCTGGGTTTGTCAACTAAGAAAATCGCTCTCCTTTCTGGTTCTGATGTCTGCTCCTGGCACCGTTAGTTGAACAATTTTACTTGAGTCCCTGATGAATGGATAAAGAAGATGTGGCACATATATACAATGGAATATTACTCAGCGATAAAAAGAAACGAAATTGAGCTATTTGTAATGAGATGGATAGACATAGAGTCTGTCATATAGAGTGAAGTAAGTCAGAAAGGAAAAGACAAATACCGTATGCTAACACGTATGTATGGAATTTAAGAAAAAAAAATGTCATGAAGAACCTAGGGGTAAGACATCAGTCTCTCTAGGAGCTGATACATGGAGGTTCCACTACCTGATTCCCTTCATGAGCCAACCAGCTTCCCAAGGTTATGACTAATTAGAAGAGATCATGTCTAATGCCTTCTCCCTCGCTCAGGTTCCATGAGTCTATCTACTAAGGGACAGCTTTTAGAAATGTTACCAATTTGTCACTTCATTATCTTGATAACCAGAATCAGCAATGAGTCAATGAAAAGGTCACTGAGATTGAAATAAAAAGAACTAAATTCGAATCTCTGCTTAATTACATCAAGTCCCTTAAATGCAGTCGTCTCATCAATGTAAATGATAATGAAGCCTGATGCACTAATATTTTAAGCCTTAAATAAGATAATATACATGCGAGTGTGTGTTAAGTATTACAAGCTACAAAAATGTCAAATATATTTTCATTATTTTCTGCTTCATTCTGTGTTGATAACATTTTTCCAGACACCGTTTGAACTACAAAAGCAGATCGATTCAAATAAACACACATTTCTTGGTCACCCACTTCTATGTGGGGCATTGTGTTTGGTGCTGTGTACAAAGGTAAGTGGGCATACCTGGAGCATACAATTTGTTCAGCACTGCAGAAATGACAAATATCCTGAATTAAGCTTTGGAACATACCAAACTATGCCTAAAGGTTGTTGAAGATTCATTTCATCTGGAAAAGGGAGTTAGGCATGTGATTCTCCAAATAAAAACCTTTTAAATCTGTGCTTCCCCCTCTGCTGACTGGTATCACTTCATGAACTAGATCTGGTTTATAGGGAGCCCTCTAGAGGTCAGCTGACATTACTGCCTGCATTTTCTGGAAGGAGTCCTTAGGTCTTGCTTTAGTTGACATCTAATTTCCAGATGTGGACTACTGAATCTCAGACAATGTAGCATTCACTGTCCACTTTAAAAATATTAATATATATTAAAATTTTGAATTTTTGAAATTAATTTATGTGATTTTCATTTATATTTTCAGAAAAAAAATTGAAGCAGAATTTAAAGTACAACTCTTACATCCTCTAGTACTTTTATCCCTAACTTGAAGCTGTTTCGCTCCTTGCTTTATTTCTTTGTGTTATCCCTTTACTACTTGGAAATGTATTTTCATGGATTTTGAAGTTTATGAGACAACACTATTTGTTAGATGTTTGTTCATGTTCTTGATTGACTCATACATAAATTTTTATTCACCTTTTATGAAAAGCCCTAAATTAACTGTTTAGAGTTTAGAAAATAATGGGAACTTTTATGGGTCTTTTTAATATGTTATATATTCCTGTGTTCCTGTTCATGCTTATTTTGCAACAGGTAAAGATTTTGCACAAGGAGGAAGATTTTTTGTTTGTTTGCTTTTGTTTGTTTGTTTTTAAGTTTCTTCCTCTATCCTTATATATTAGTCATATAACTCATCTGGCAGTTGATCCTGGGCCATCCTTTAATGGTCTTATCTTGTGCTCTTAAATATCTTTTTAAAAAGATGTGTATCAATCAAACTTAATTTTACCCTATTTGAAGTAAAAGTTCTTACATATGGTAGGAAGTCAATGAATATCTGTTGATTTAGTTGACAGAATTCTAGTTTCCTAACCACTTTCCTCATTATAAACATTAGAAAAAAGAAAAGGTTTTAGTGATTCTCATATCCATGGGATGGATTCCCAGTGATGACCAAAGATCTCTCATCCCAAAGGTCTTGAAACTATTTAGTCATAATAGCTACATTAAGATAATAGATATTTAATTTGGAAATGATAGACTTAATATCTTTGCTAGTTTTTGTTATGATTTTTAAATATCTCTTGTCTCAGGAAGAGAGCAAGGATATTGAGACACTAGGACAAAAACCCAAAGACAAGATAGGAAAGAAAGCAGTTGCTGGAATAGAGTGGGATGGGGGGAGGGGGTGGGAGGTGTAGAGGCTTGTCATTCATGCTTATGTCAAAGGAGTAACAAGATCTGAACTTGGTTTCATCTTTTTTTTTTTTTTTTTTCTGGCAGATTTTCTGTTTCCTGCCTCCTTCTTCCATTTATTTCTTTATATACCTGTTAGGGAAGAATTTCTATGCCCCCATAAACCTGGGTTTCTATATGAAGGGACTTGTACTAGACAAAGAGTGTTGGTCTCTCTTCTGACTTCCACTGTTCTCAAGATCTGACTTCCACTGTTCTCAAGATCTGACTTCCACTGTTCTCAGGAGATGGGGAGTGATTCATCTGAATGGTGAACAAATTAGAAGAAATTGAGAGGGCCCTGCTCAGCCCTTTCCAGAGGGTGTCCACCTATGACAATGACTGGGTTGACGAGTCTGTGTAATGTTGAAATGAAATAGAAGCAAGACTATCTCGCTGTAAACCTAAAGTCATATTGTACTCCAGACTTTCTCCTACATCTTACTCTCAATAGTTCTAAACTTAGAATGGGAAAGAGAGTATTATCTGTGACCACCTGAAATCCAAACAATTCCCTTCCTTTTCCTTTTGAGTTGAGGTGGATTTCAAAATTATATACAAAACAACAAGATAAAATACTAGTAAGTAGGGAAACAGAAGAGAAGAATAAAATAGAACAAATAGAATAAAGCCAGAGGGTTTTTTTTTCCTATTTATTCATTCAACATATGTTTATTGAGAATCCACAGTGCCAGGCTCTGTTCTAGATGGGGATGTGTAATGATGAACGGGACAGGCAAGGTTCCTGCTTCATCAACTTTACAGGACACACAGACTTCACACCATGTGGTCTTACATTTTTCTCTAGAGGTGAGGGCAAAGAAGAGGGGAAATCATCTTCAATTACATGATGAACAGGAGTTTGTCAACCCAAAGGTTTGCTTCTCGCCCCAGGTTTCTGGGGGATACTATTGTTTACCACAAGGTTACCACTGAAACCGGCATTTTCTTTACTAGAATACCTAACTTTTGGCTCTAATGATTCATCCAGTGTTAGGTGTCTAACCTACACCAGGTCAATCATTGGCTTGACTCAATATTTTTAGCCTTTTGTTACAGGGAATCCAAATAATCTCTTGAAGCAGATGAAACTCAAGAGTTGTCAACAGCCATGACTCTGGATCAGCAGCAAAAGGGGAGAAGTTAGAGACAAGAGCCCTGCCTTGTTCTAGCTGTGCCTGACAGTGAGCCAGTGGCTTGCCAGTTGAACAACTCTGTGAAGCATGTCTGCATTCTTCCAATAAAAACACTGAGTTTTAAAAGGGTTTGACTGCAGTCATAGATAGGTAGAACATAGCTGTTTGTTTTCAAGCTCTGTCATCTTGAGTTTCATGTGACATTTTCTACATATATACCTGTTTCATGCCCTGCCCCCATAAAAAAAATATCTTTCAGCTGTACTAAAATCTGTGACAATTTTGCCACAGTGAGCTGCAAAACCCTAAAATAATTACTTAATCCACCTTTGGATGTTTTTAATATTTATCATAATGCAACTCTTGATTCTCTTTTCTTTCTTTTCCAGTCCTGTCTTGTGTTAATTTAAAAAGGGATTTCCATCTATTTATTCCTCAATCATCCAACCTGGACTCTCTTTAAAAGGCACCAACTGAAGCAAGGCAGTTATTTAATTTTTCAGAACACAGCAGGGACTTAGACTTTCATCTCTCTGTGTCTAATTTCTGACTGTCATTAGTGTTGATTCTGAATGATCACTACTTACCCCCAACAATCTTAAGCATTTGGAATAAAAAATATATCTTGCTTGTGTAATTTAAACCTCACTGGGGGCCAGAGATGAAATGAGATCATTGGCTTCCACAACTTAGAAGGAGAGGAAGGAAGATGCTTAGATTAGATAAGATGTTATAGCTCACCCTGTTGTTGCCATTGTCAAAATGATGTTCCTGATGAAAGAATGAAGCAGTCTGTGAAATCCGGGCTCTTCTTCCACTCAGGGATGCAATATTTCCTTGGCAACACTTGGCCATATTTCACAGTAGCTACCTAAGATTCTGATGATAGACTCTGAATGGTTTTTGTTTTGAACTTTCTCAGGTTATTAGGAAGCCAAATAAATTTTGTCAGATCTATGATTAAGGAAACTGAACTAAAATAGAGGAGAAAGATCTTCCTCAGATTAAAAGCAAACAACCACAGAAAGAAAGAAAGAAAGAAAGAAAGAAAGAAAGAAAGAAAGAAAGAAAGAAAGAAAGAAAGAAAGAAAGAAAGAAAGAAAGAAAAAACAGATTCAGTGCTCAGAGCTCAGAAGGAAGTGGTAAAGCCTAGAACGCAGCTCTGTTGCAGCATCTACATACTCAGAAAACTCAAGAGAAAACTTAAAGAGCAGTCAGCATTGTAAATTCCTTATCAGTGATGGTCAGAATTCTTGGCAGTTCAACAAAATCTTAGGGATTTACCACAAATCTACATTATTTTCTTTTCTCAGTTGTAGCTCTCTTAAGCAAAATTACTCATGGAATTTTGATCAATTGCAATGGAAAGTATTAAGCTATTAGCTATATAAATGAATGGATTTGTAAGAGCAAATACAAAAACAGTCTAAATAAACCCAATCAATTTTACTTTTAAAAGGGTGTGCTGCTTTAGGTCTAGTCATAGTTACTGACCAATTTTGATCAAATCAATCAAGATGTAACTGTTGAAAGTGGAATATTTTGTAAGACACCAGCTCCAGGCTAACTCCAAGCCTGTACCCTATTGAAGGTGACTCAATGTCTCAGTTTCAGTCATTTTATGAAAGGGAATACATAGCTTAATACAGCGGTCCCCAACCTTTTTTGCACCAGGGACTGGTTTCATGGAAGAAAACTTTTCCATGGACAGGGATTGGGGGTTTGTTCAGGCGGTAATATGAGCGATGGGGAGTGGCAGATGAAGATTTGCTTGCTCCCCTGCTGCTCACCTCCTGCTGTGTGGCCTGGTTCCTAATGGACCATGGACCAGTACCAGTCCGCAGCCCAGGGGTTGGGGACCCCTGGCCTAATAGACCCAAAATCTGTTCACACAATTACAAATTGTTGGATATCTCTGAGATTTTTTATATCTATCTCCCAAATTTTTGTGCTATTCCGTCTCCTTGACAAACATATTTTGCTTTGGGTTGAGTGAAATTTTCTGGAAGCTCAACCTCAAAGATGAGGCAGGTGCTGAATGACTGAGATACATCCTAAGAGTTGGAATCTAAAGGCAGACACAGAAGCATAAGACATGATTTGTGCCCATCAAACCTATGAGTTGTTTCTGAAATTAGGTTTTCATTTCCACTAAATAGCTCTGCAATTTTTGACAGCTGTGACTCCATTGACTTCAGGGTAGTTTAGCGATGAGAATTAGATGCCATATCAAGTCCTCCTCTGCTCAATCCACATGTCCAGTTTGCTTCTGAGTGCTTGTACTTCCACTTACAAATGTCTTCCTCCAGGGACACCTCCTTGTTTCTGTAGCCTCTTCTCATTAACACTCACTAGCGTTGGTTTTTACCTCCTTTTGAGTGCATACCTGCAATCTATGGCCTGTGTTAATATTTGGAACTCACTAGTGATCCGATTCCTCACCCTACTTTCTCCACTTGTTTTGGTCACTGTATGTATATTGTGCATTACTGAATTGCTTAAAATATCCTTGTGACAGAAAGTGGACTGTACCCATTTGGAACTTTGCTGTATCTAGGTATGTGTGGTTACCCCAATGGTCTACCTCTTTACTATGGAGAAGCTATAATAATCACCATAGCATCACAGTGGAGAGCATGAGCTGGAATGGAAGCCGAACACAGGTGAGATTCAAGCTCTGTCCACTGCATGCTAAAGAAAAACAGGTTCGTTTGCTTGCTTGCTTGTTTATGAATTTTATTTTATTTTACTACTGTCTGGATGGTCACAGTGAAACAAACACACTGAAATTAAATTCATTTTTCCATCTGATGATAACCTAAAACACATTGCGTTATACTCTCTTAAATACACCATTTTAAACAAGAGGTGGAGGTGACAAACAGGGCTTTGGAGTCAGAGTGCCCTGGCCCATACCTGCAGTCCACTCCCCAACTTCTTTAAAGAATTCATGAGTGCTTGAGCTAGTTCCTAAGCCCACACTGTGCCAGTGTTCTCAGCTGTATAATGGATATAAAAGCCATACCTACCTCATAAAGTGTTATGAGTGTGAAACCACATTTAAGCATCAAGCCTGGGATAATTATGATGATAGCAACTTAAGGCATTCCTGGTAGAGTTACTGCTTACCAGGCTCTATTCTCTAGCACTTTACATACACTTGCTTATTAAACCTTGCAAGTGCTATTTTGATCTTTGCTTAATAGATAAAGAGACTGATGTTCAGGGAGGTTAATATAAATTTTCCAATATCACAAAGCCAGAAAGTGAAGGGCTTGATATTTGAAACCAGATCTGTTTGGTTTTATGGGTTATGCTCTAAGGATAGTGCTATCTTTCTATTAGGTGGTGAACCAAAGCCAGACCACTGGTGAGAAATTGTGTTAGTAAATTGATTTTCAGCTTAGTGGGCTTTACAGTATACCAGGAAGGGAGTTTAAAAAATAATGGTGGGCTTCCCTGGTGGTGCAGTGGTTGAGGGTCTGCCTGGCGATGCAGGGTACGCGGGTTCATGCTCCGGTCCGGGAAGATCCCACATGCCACGGAGCGGCTGGGCCCGTGAGCCATGGCCGTTGAGCCTGCGCGTCCAGAGCCTGTGCTCCACAATGGGAGAGGCCACAACAGTGAGAGGCCCGCGTACCACAAAAAATAATAATAATAAAATAATAATAATAATAGTAAGCTAACTGAATTCTCAAAAGTAATTCTTGATATCCCAGTAGCCTTTAGGCTATGTGTAATTTCATGCAATTATGTAACATTTATCATATGTGTACTTGGTGCCAGGTAGTATAGGATACCAAGGTTATAAATAGGAATAATTGTGATCTCTACCCTCATTTTTGCTGACCCCATTCCCTGAACCACATCTTTTTCTTTTTTCTTTCTTTCTTTTTTTTTTTTTGAAGTATAGTTGATTTACAATAATGTGTTAGTTTTTGGTGTACAGAAGAACATTGTATATAGTTCCCTCTGCTATTCAGTAGGACCTTGTTTTTTATCTATTTTATGTACAGCAATTTGTATCTTCTAATCCCACAGTCCTAATTTATCCCTGCTCTACCTACCTTTCTCCTTTGGTAAGCATAAATTTGTTTTCTATGTCTGGGAGTCTGTTTCTGTTTCATAAATGAGTACTTTTTTGTTATATTGTAGATTCCACATATAAGTGATATCATATGATATTTGCCTTTCTCTTTCTGACTTGCTTCACTTAGTATGATAATCTCTAGGTTATGTGCACATATCTTTTTGAATTATAGCTTTGTCTGGATATATGCCCAGGATTGGGATTGCTGGTCATATGGCAACTCTATTTTTAGTTTCTTGAGGAACCTCCATATTATTTCCTATAGTGGCTGCACCAGTTTACATTCCTACCAACAGTGTAGGAGGATGAACCACATCCTTTATCATGGCCTCTCAGTGGTTAGAAAAACGTTTCCCAGAATGAAAAAGTGGGAAGAAATTGATTTGGATTTGGGGCTGGGATCAACTCACACAAATAAAATCTGATTTTGAAAATCCTAAGCCTTGGATGTGAGAAAGCAGTGATCATCATATCTGCTAACTTTGCTGTTATGACTTGAATTGTGTCCCCTCCACACAAAAAAAAAGATGTGCTGAAGTCTTAAATCCAGCACCTGTAAAGATGACCTTATTTGTAAATAGGGCTCTTGTATATTTAATCAAGTTAGTGAGGTCATTAGGGTGAGCCTAATCAAATATGACTGGTGGCCTTATACAAAGAGGGAAATTTGGACATGGACACACAGGAAGAACACCATGTGAAGACACAGAGACACACAGATGGAAAACAACCATATAGGGATGGAAGCAGACATTAGAGTGATACGACCACAAGCCAATTAATATCAAGGATTGCCCTTAGCCACTGGAGGCTAGGAGGGAGACATGGAGCATATTATTCCTCAGATCCTCCAAAAAGAGCCAACCTTGCCAACACCTTGACTTAAGACTTTTGGTTGCCAGAACTGTGAGACAATAAGTTCCTGCTGTTTTAAGCCACCAGGTTTGTGACATTTTTATGGCAGCCCTAGGAAACTAGTGTATCTGTCAAATGGCAAAGTTGGGAAATAATTCTCCAGGAAGTCTAACATTCCAGAAGCAGGTAGAGAGAACCAACTCTTAGGTGGGTTTTTATGTCAAATAATAGAATTCAAGGCACAGTACATTGAAATCTAGGCTGTAATGAAAACAAGCAGATTATACATAGCCACCTTTCTCCCCTAGTCAATACTTTCCTAAAGGAATATAGCTCTCAAACCCACCATTCCACTGATCCCACCTTCTCCAACGTGCACAGATGTCTTCACTTCCCTACCTTTTTGCTCATAGTTTTCTTTTTATCTTTTCAGTCTACCTGCCCCTTGTCACTTTAACTTGAGCACATATGGGCTACTATTGTAGCCAAGAATTCACTTTATTATTTTCTGTTTGTCCTTCCAAACAACATGTCCAGGATCCCACCAACTCTTGTATTTCACTCACTCCTTGAAATGCCTGTTTTAACACTTTTCTAAATAAAAGGAATCCCTAAATGTGTCTTTCTTTGTTGAAAAAAAAAAAAAAGCTAAGGAAAAGAGGAAATGGAAGCTTCTTTCCATATTGCCTGAAGAGTGAGCTTTGATGGGTCCAAGATTCCTTAATTAAAATAACATTAGTGAGATTTAGACAACTTGAATTATTTTGAATCCCTGCTCTGTCACTGACTAGCTCAGTACCCCTGGATGTATTACATAATTTACATGTGCCCCAGCTGCCAAACTGTAAGATGGGGTAACAGTGCTGCTTAACTTAAAGAACTGTTGTGAAGGTAAATTAAGTAATCATGTATATATACTTCATGCCTGATACTTAGTAAGGACCAAGTATACATTAGCTCTTCCTATTAGTCATCTATATTTTTGGTAAATATTTTATCTTTACAATAATGTGTTCACCAAGTTCTGTCTATTCCTTGTTTAACTGGGACTTTTGCATAATTTTTTATGCAACCTCTTAATAAGAAATCAAAGTGGTAAAATTGAAGAATAAATATAATAAAAAATAAAATAAATAAAGTACAATCAATGCCAATAAATATTCCTTGGTGCAGTTTTTTTGTTTGTTTATTTGTTTTTCGTTTTTAACTTGGCTTACTGCAATTGATTTTACACTTGCATTTTATGAAGCATATTTCATTCTTCTAAGTATTCAATTACACTGAATAGATGTACTAGTACAGGCTGATAGCTATGCCATAACTAGAAATAGCAGTAAATCCACATTTAGGAAAGCTTCCAAAGCTACTGTCAAAGCATTTCCTTTGTGTCTGAGATTCTTCATCTTGGGAAGAAAAGGAAAGAAAACTTTGAGGAGTACACTGGAAGTCAGCTCTATTCACTGGTGAGGCCGAATCTGACCTCTGTACTCTGACACCAAATTAAATCTTGGAGACAGAGTTTTGGGTGAAGTAGAAAAGAATAGCTTTATTGCTTTGCCAGGCAAAGGGAACCACAGTGGGCTAATGACCCCCGAACTATGTGTCCCCACCTGGACGGGGTAATGAGAAGTTTTATAGTAATGGTTCAGAGAGAGCGTGTGCAGTTCTTAGACATTCTTCTGATTGATTGGTGGTGAGGCAAGTGGGTGAGTCAGCATCATCAACCTTCTGGTTCCAACGTGTCTGGGGTCTCCGTGCTTGAGAGCACCATAACGTTAATTTCTCCCACTTGGTTGGGGGTCTCAGTATCTGCAAAACTGTTCAAAGATATTCTTATGTGTATCCCTGAGGGAGAACAAGGACCCTACCACAAGGCTGCACTACTGTTTTATTGGCTTTCCTTTTTCTGCACACCCTCTCTTCCTTAATAGCATCTATTTGAACCTGCTTGATGGAACTCAGGGAGGGTCCTTGAGGCTGAATGTAGCTTATTTCCTGTAATCAAGAAACGGGGGACACAGAAAGGCTTTTGTTCCCAGGAGCCCCACAGGGTCCTGCTCAGTATCATTGGCATGAAATATAGGATATGAGAATGCAAGGAATGCAGTCCAATGTGCCAAGGCAATTTGGGGCTGTTGTCACTATAAAAACTCAACATATAGTATAGATATACGTTTATTGAGTAGTTTTTGGCCCCTACTAAGACACAGAAAACATAAATGGGGCAATATAATTTCAAGAAGATAAGTCTTCATCTTAATTTCAATATATTAAGTCCAAAGGGATTTTATTTGTATTGTTTGTTGGGGTTTATTTTTTTCTTCCTTTATTTTCTTTCTTTGAAGGGGACCCTATTACATATGATTTAGCACTTAAATGATTTAAACTGATTAATGATTAGAAGAATGGGTAGATGGCTGGATATATGGAGAATAGTATGGACAGTAGTCTGAATAGTAGGTTGTATTGATGTATGATAGGATGGGAGGTAGAGGGATGGATATATTCATAAAAGTCAGGTTTCTCCAAATACTCTAAAAGGCAATTACCAGATGTCTGGAACATAGAAGGCATTCAAAACATCTTGCCTAAGTCAATTTTATAGGTACCTATTCTCCCAGATGTACAGTAAATTCTGCACCAAATGGGCATCAAAGTTGGCTGCTGATTGACTTCCATTTGGCATATATCTAATTGTCTTCTACAAAGATAAGATGATAGGAGCCAGTGTCGGGGTGGACAGATTCTGCTCATCAAGGTCTACTCCCAAGAAGAGGTGAAAATACAGGACATAGAAGTACCAAAGGAAAGAGGACACACTTCTTTCCCCACTAAAAGCACTTAAATGGAGTGAGACAAGCATGAGATTTAAAATGAGAAGACATGAGTTAGTGTCCTCATATATTGCCTGTTTGCATTATGATATTGGGCAGGTCTCTAAGCTATCCTGAGTATCATTTTTCTCAAATATAAATTGGGAAATATGCCCTCTTAGGGAATTCAATTAAAGAAAGCTCATGAGCTTGTGTGTTAAACTTTAGAGTGCTCCACAGATTTAGTCAATATCCCTATCAGATGCAATAGGGAAGGTCAACTTCCTAAACTGTAAAAGTATAAAAGGTGAGAGACCTTCCACAGGCTGCTGAGGTTTTGAGACATGTGACTTCCCAGGACTATAGAGTTCTGTTAAATACATTTTTCAATATTTTGTTCTTGAAGCAGTTTGTATCAAATACAGTTAAACAGCAAAGCTTGGGAGCAAAAGGAATAACAAAGGCATATGTCAACATATCTAACCTCTTGCAAATCATTCCTACAATTCCAAATTATATTTTTACTAAGTAAAGGGGGAGGTGCTTTTTTCCTGGAAAAACCCCACCAGCCACAATCTGGACTGTGCCTGGAATCTCAGATGCTGTGTAGGACAGAAATACATTATAAAACATGAGCTTGCCTCCCCTCGGTGCAGCTTCATTGCATATTTATACCTGTGGCTCCACTGTGCTTCTGTAACAGGAGATATCCTTGTTTACTGTTTGGACTGACTCCACTGCCACTCACCTGTGCTGAGCTTAATCTGGCAGCCCCCTTCTGAGCTCAGTAAAGCTTTTTTTTTTTTTTTTTTTTTTTTTGAGCAGAAGGGACTCTACTGGGTTTTCCTGCAAGCAGAGTCACTTAGTGGAGCTGTTCCACAGGATGCCCACTGCCCCCAGAACAAACAACTCTTCTCTTCAGACTGTTGTTAATTAGCCTATCAGGGGCTTGCTTTGACGTGGATGGGGAGTCTACATAAATTCAGAGTCCACAACAAGTATTGGCCATAAAAACATTCTGAGCTCCGAGGCCTTTCCAGCGCTTGCAGGATCAAAAATGCCAGGGCAATAACACAGGTGCACGGTGTCACAAAAGTTGGCCGCCAAATCACACATGCTAATCAGAATGCCTGAAGGTTGGCAGAGTGCAGGCAGCAATTTCTCTCCCACCCATCTCCACTCGACTTTTCTGGGGAACCAACAGAGAGATGTTGGATCTGATTGTTAATGAATCAGGACACACTTTATTGGTCCTAAAGCACATTTGTCATGGCAATTTACATGAGTTAGCACCAGGCTACCAAAGCTTGCTGCAGAATCTAGCAAGTATTCATTTTAATGAGCTAACACACGCAGAAAGACATATACTTTTTTTTAATGGTATTTATTACATATTGTCATACACACTGTTAAATTAAATTATGGGACCATTTGCAAACTGAAAAAAAAAAAAAAGTGTTCCTCATTAGAGCAAAAAGGAATCTTAAGAGACACCCACTTCAGCAGCTCTTACTCTGTTGGATATAGAAGAAATTCTGGTGGTATTCTATGCTTCATCCTAGCTAAAAGGAGACCCAGAAACTTACACCTAAGGCGGGGTCCTGGAAGTCTGGGATGGGAAGGATAGGCCCTTGGATTATACAAGGCAGAGTCCAAGAGAAAAATCAACTTTGACAAATTGGTAACCAAGTTATCAATTCTTAGGAACTGAAAGAAAAATCCAAATCATGGGCAGAATGAGGGATAATGCACCAGAACAAAAGAATTCAACATGAGGAGTGGGTAGAAGACACTGGAGAGACTCCTTGAGTAGGTGACACACTAGATCAAGGTGGCAGGATGTTCCAACAACTTAGACTTTAACTTTTCATAAAAATTATTAATAATATCTTGGCTCTCTATGTACACGTCCACTTGCAGTTGGAATAAACTAGTTTGATGCAATTTCTCTCTAGGACTTTCTAGAATGTTGCTATTTGCCCTCCTCCACATTTTCACTAATTGCCCATACTCTAAACTCCTGCCTTTCTGAGAATCAGTGTAACATGATGATTTAAGAACATAGACTCTTGGTTCAAATCAGACCTACACCTACTGGCTATTTTCCCTGGGGAGACTTACTTAACCTCTGTATCCTGTGCACTTATAAAATGGGAGCAATGATAATAACTATCTTTAGAGTTAGTGTGAGAATTGAGTTAAAATATGACAGGCCCTTAAAACAGTGCCTGATAATTAATGAATGCTATTTAGGTGTCTCTAATATTTATTGATATTCATTATGTATCTTCTTCTCCTCTATTGTCTAGGGCTAGCCATGTGGAGGAAGGCAAGAATAACAGGCTAAGATAAAAAATAAATAAATGTTAACATAACTTTCAGTTGAATATTGTTGATTTTTTTTAATGTGACATTTTGAAATAGGGATAATTAGGCACATTGGTATAAATAAGTAGAATGCTTTTGAAGGCATACTGACACAAGTGTGTTAAATTGGAGACTCAAATCATATGAACAATATCACCATCATTAATGTGATTTTTCAAAATGGTGATCACTTATATAACTCAGAGTAAAGTTCTGAAAAAAGAAAAGTACAATTGCTTATTGATTTGTACATTCATTGCATTCTTGGACATCCAAGGTATAATAAAAATAAACAAAAATTTCTTTGGGATTTTATGAAAAACAGACATACTTTCTGGGTCCACACAATTATAATCAGTTTTTTTACTCACATGAATGGCAGAATGGCAAAGTCATACAGAGCACAGAACAATTCTGTATTGTGCGGGAGGGACCGTGCAATGCATTGCAGGATGCTAGCCTCCTTGGGCCCTGCCTTCTAAATACCAGTAGTCCTCTTTCCCCCATTCATCATGATAATAAAAAAAAATATCCCCCAAACTTTTCAAAATACCTCATAAGGTAAAGCATTGACCTAGAGACTGTTCAGGACTGGGAGGAAGTTTATTGATAGAGAGAAAGCCACAAGCATTTGACCAGGGAGTTCATACAGAGTAATAATGGGCCAGGAACAAAATCCAGTGAAATACAAACATTTGAGGGACAAGAAAGGGTGAGAAGCAGGCTGCAAAGATTGGGAACACACAGATGGAGGATCAGGACCAAGGTCAAAAGAGAAGAGGGAAAGACAGTTTTCTAAAGAAGAGAATAGTCAACGGTATTGAATGGAATAGGTCAATTAGGTTAAATGAGGTTAAATTACTGTTGTAATTCCACTGAGTCTGAAAATTGAGGTAATTTCTGAACTGTCCCAAGGCTGTCAGTGCTGCCTTTTTGGGTAGAGAATATATTGTAGCTCATTTAAAACTGGACATCAAGAACTGGAGACAGTTTGCTGTCAACTCTTTCTGAAAGCCTAAATGAGAGTGGAGCAGGATGGGTAATAATAATCGATATGGCTCATTGGTTCAAACCACCTGAGTCTTAACTCCCATTCTTTCACATTTCTTTCACGAAGTACCTTACCTTTCCATACATGTAAAATGCAGAGCAATGTCTGGCTTCAAGCAAACCGGCAGATGCATTTTAATTTGTTTTTAAAACCAAAGATGTTTCAGATTTAAACAAGAGACACTTTTTCTTGAATACGTTCTACAAAGGGAAAGTGAACATATATAGACCTTATCCTCTTCTTGAAGTCCCTGTCAATATTTTTAGGCATGTTCTGGATATAACCACAGGTCATGTAAACAATAGCACATTCCTTTCTATTTTCCCACCATTTGCCAATCTGGCACATTTTCTGTTTCTTTCCAGGAGAAAGAGGCCAATATTGTTGTGTCTGAAACCATTACAGCTTCTCCCAATAACTGTGCATTGCCTTAGAAATGTCAACAATTTCTGACTGTGGAGAATCTGATTGCCAACATTTGTCTTCAGTCTTGCAGTTGAAGTGGCAAAGAAGAGCATCCTCAGAATATTATCTTAAGTATGGAAGAGAGTTGAGTATGTTTATATGCTGAAGAGGGCAAGGTAAAAAGACTGATAGAATGGAACTTAAAGTGGTTAATTGTTGAAATAAGAACTTCAACAAGGCTGGAGGGAAGGAATCCAAAACATCCATCTTAGATAGAGGGAAAGACCCCTTTCTCATTTCATAGGAGGAAAAAAGAAAAGTATAATCATGGCTATGGTGAGTGGGGGATGGGGGGATGACACTCTTCAGAAGCTCATGTACAGGCCTATATCACTTAGGATGCTTTAATAGATGTCCCAAGAAAATTTGAGTTAAACAATAAAGATATTTATTATCTCGTTTAAGAAGTAAAAAAAAAAAAAAAAAAAAAAAAAAAGTCCAGACTTAGATAATAATAATAATGTAAAGTAATGAATAGAATTATCTGAAAAATGACCTTAAAATCTCACTCTTAGTTGCTAGGAAAACAGGTCAGCTGAGGCAATGGAGGAAGGTTGCTACCTTCTCCAAGAGGGTGGAGCAGTACTCAAGCTAATTTCTATGCTGGGGAACCATTGGTTCCCTTCCCCTAACAATCCTAGGCAGTTTCTGTAAACCAGTGGTTTTCAATATATAATCCATGGTCCATGGACCACCAGCAGCAGCAGCAACATCACCTGGGAACATGTTAAAAACAAATTCTCGTACCCCATCTCAGACTACTGAATTAGAAACCCTCAGGGTTTAGTAATCTGTATTCTAACAAGCTAATGTTTGAGATCCACTGCTATAAACAGCTGATACCCCAAATCCAGATGCAAAGACCGGATTATTGAGGATTTCAAAGTCAGTTATGAAGACTTTATACAGACAAACAGGAAAATAGATCTTTGTGATATCCACGTCATGTTGCTAGTAGCCATCCTCCTGGAGCCATTTCAAATGAATCCTCCAATTTAATTAGGAAAAGTGAAGATTGCTGGTTTTTAGCAAATGTCACACAAATTTGATCAATCACAAGAGTATTCACAAGAGCACGGCAGAGACAGTGTCCTAAAGGTCATGCTGATTCAGTTTTACCTGAAAATTTGGCTCAACATTCTAAATCTCAGTTATTCCTTATGGTATGAGAACATAAGACAGACCTAAACTTGCAGGCCAGCTCTGCCTTAGACTAGCTGTGAGGCCTGGTGTATCTTAGCCACTCTGAACATAACTTTCCTCATAAAGCTCATACATACTGAACTCTTAAAGTTATTGTGAAAAATAAAAACAGGATAATGTATATTATACTTAGTGCAGTGCTTGAGGTGTCATAATAACTCAATAAGTGATAACCAAATTGCTCATTACAGTGTGTTTTTTGTTGAGATTTTTGTGGTTGATGGCACCTGATCTGGGTGTCATGCTGAAGCTACAAGGAGAAACGATAGTAGATAAAGGGGGATTATACAAAACCAGTAAGAAATACAGTCTGGGAGAGCAGGGTCACAGAAAAGGCTTCCAAGAGCATGATACTTGAGATACACCTTGATAGTTGAGTAAGAGAGAGAAGAGGCATGAGGAAAGGTGACTCAGAGCTGAGGTTGCAGCTTGGAGGTAGGCATGAAGGCTGAAGACAGTTCTACCATTTTGAGAATGTTCACGGAGTGCAGCTCCAACAAGGAGTAAGATTCATGCCAAAAGAGGATAAGATGAAACTGAAAACTAAGCCGAAGAACTTGTCATGAAGATGCTACTTGGCCAAACGAAGATATCAGCCACCTTTGAATAAAATGGGAATAGATCGATGAGCTTTCAGCAGGGAAATGAGACCTGCTTTAAAAATGCTACCCAGGCTAAAGGGAGGAGAATATACTGAAATGGAAAAGAACGTTGGAGTCAAGGGATTTGTTTGGAGCTTGTTAGCATAAATCAGGACTTTAGTTAATAACATATTGGTTAATCAATTGTGATAAATGTACCACACGAATGTCAATAATAGAGGAAACTGTGAGGGAATGGGGGGTAGTTGGAGAAGCAGAGGGGTATTTAGGAATGCTGTAGTTTCTGCTTAATTTTTCTGTAAACCTAAAACTGCTCTAAAAAATAAAGTCAATTAATATAACAACAACAACAAAAAAAAAAGAGAACAAGGATGAGGGCTTGGGTAAGGCCATGGGAGGAGAGTGAGAGACAGTTTTAAGAGACTGTGATGAAAAATAATGTTTTGATAGATAACAGGAACCTCGTGATCAAGATTTCCCACATTAAGAAAAAAGAATATATACAATAGACTCTTTGAGCACATCTTATATGACTAGCAATGTGCCAGGAACAATGGGACTTGGTTCCTGAGTTTAAGACCTCACGGCATCACTGGGAGAAAAAGCTACATGTTCTGGACACTATTTGAACATGCTGAGGACAGCAGGTGCTAAAAGCTTGAGCAGATGGAAGAGACCTAAGTTAAAAAAAAGGTCTTGAAAAAACTATTCTTGACCCAAAACCCAGAGTCCCAGGATCTAGTCCTAACTGTCATTGTCTTGAGGGGTAGTGACCTTGAGCAAGTCACTAACCTTTCTGGCCTTAGTTTCCTCCTCTATATAAATGATGAAATTGGAATTGAAGATATAGGGAAATGACCCAAGACCATGCCCCTCTAAACATAGTTTATACCTGCAAGCTGGCACACTGAAAGTTATGGGGTAAGCAGAGTGCATTTTCCTAGAAAAGCTTTTTTTCTTTCTGATAATAAGTAATTCAAAACATTATCATTCTATTAAAATAAACATAGACATACTCTAGCATAAAATATAAATATGCATACATTTTAAAGATAAAACTTCAAAGATGTATTTGGCTTGCAAAGTGTGATAAGTAGACTTCTAAGATGGTCTCAGTGATCTCCACCTCCTGGTATTTGCATCCCTGTGTAATCTCCTCCCCTTGAAGATATGCTAGACCTATAACTTTCCTCTAAAGAATAGAATACAACAAAAGTTCTGGGATAACATTTCTGAGATTAGGTTATAAGAGACTGTGACTTTCCTTCTCTGTCTGCCTGTCTCTCTCTCTCTTCATTTAATCACTCTGCTAAAGCCAGTTGCCATGTTGTCAGCTGCCCTACTGAGATGTCCACATGGTAAGGAAGAGCCAGCAAGGACCTAAAGCCCTTAGTCATACCACCCACAAGGAACAGAACCCTGTTAATAACTGTGTGGCTGAGTTTGGTAGTATATCCTTTCACATTTGAGTCTTGACATGAATTAAACCCTGGTTGATGGTGAGACACCAGATAACCCCAGCTAAGCTCTTCATGGATCCCAGCCCCACAGGAGCAATGAGATAATGCAGGTTTGTTTCTGGTGTAATTTGTTATAAAGCAATGGGTAACTAATAGAAGAGGGATAACTTGAGGCCGTGGCCAGAGATACCAATTGAAGTAGTGTCTCCTTTGCCTCTTCCTTTAGTAAAACTTGATGGAAATGTCTATGAAACACCTTTAAGAAGAGCAACATTTAAAGGAGTGGGGCAGGCAGAGGGATGTTTCATTGTAAGTATAAACTCCCAGATTGCAGATCTCTAGAATGCAAACTTCTCTGGATCCAAGGAATGTAATGGAAACTAAGCTATTTGCCCAAGATTTCCTGGCTGATTAATGATGAGCTGGAACTAAATGCAGGTCCTCTCATACCCATGTAGTCTTCTACCAAATGACCCTGAGCTCTAGTATATGTGAGTTTATCTGAATATATGTGATTACACTAATGATTAATGTTATATATGATATATGCATAAAACTATAGTCATTATCCTTACTAAATCCACAAATCCTTTTCTGAACATTTGCTGGTTCACTTATTGGTTTGAAGCATCTGAATGCAAGATCGTTTCTCTCTCTTTTTTTTTTTTTTTCCTGTTTGTATTCAGTGACTCCTAAAGGATACTATCAAGACTCTTTGGAAGATGATCACACAATGTTGAATTGAAAACATTTCCCAAAGCCCCAAGACATATTTCAACACTCACCTCCAGATACCATTGTTGCATGGCTTCCCAAGATAAGGCTGGCCCTACTTTATAATTCGACTCTACTTCAGGCCAGAGGGAGTGAAGCAGAACATCATAAACCCAGCCAGTGGAATGTTCTTCCACCCTAAAGACAAGTTGTAGAGAAATGATATGGTAAATGTGGATAGACAGTCCCTGCTTTGAAAGAACAGTGAGTTCTTGGAAAAGCCAATGTAACCCTCAGAGCAACTATAATTGCCATGGATACCCAGAGAGCAGGAGACAAAGCTACTGTTGATTTTGCTTCTACTTGACTGCCACAGCTATTCTTGTTGTTACGTTACTGTTTTTGTTGCTGTCCTTTTAATGGTCCCCTGTCCTTGTCATGTGTCCTTCAACCACCTTGGAATGTCTTAATAATGTGGAACACGATGTTATTTACCTATGTATTGTGTTTGTCAGGATGATCTAAATTATGCTGCAGTAACAAACAATCCCATATTTCTGATTCATACTAAATGCTCACCATGGATTAGCTGCAGGCTTCTCTGGGTCCTTCTCACTCCAGAGCTCAGGCTGTCAGAGCAGCCATCTCTAAACCATTGCTGATTATGGTAGCACAGGGAAAGGCAACATAGCAATTGTGAACTTGTTCTAAAGTGCTTTCCCAGAAGTGATACAACGACATTTCATTGGCCGAAGCAAGTCACACAGCCATGCCTAACTGCAAGGAGAGAGAAAAATACAATCCTAGCATATGCCCAGGAGGAAGAGAGTTATAATACTTGGAGGAGTCTGAATATCTATGAGACACACACCCTCAAGTTAAGGTTATATTAGAGGCTTATGAGCAGAAAGTATATAAATATACACATCAACATTAAATCTGAAAATTTTATAACAGGGCTAAATGGTTTGCAAAGTCCCATTCTTTTTGATCAAATTGCATTCTCCCCAGTTTCAATCACACTTAGTGGAGACAATGCAGTCAAACAAGTAAGACATTGTTTCATGGATAATCTCTTCTTTACTCTCAGCTCATGTTCTCAGCCTCATCTCCAATCTCGATCAGAGATTTTGCTTCAGTTTTTCTTCTGTCTTCTGTATCTCTAAACACATTCTGTATCTGGCATCCCCCGTCCCTGCCATAACTCTTTCTTCCCATATTTTCATAGCCAAGAATCTTAAGAGTAGTCAGTGTCAATTCTCCTGTCTCTCTAACCTCACATTCTTCATACTTAGAGGTTCTACCCATACTCAAAGGGGAGGAGATTAACAAGAGTGAGGGTCATTAGGGTTATCTTAGAATTCTGCCTGCCACAACTAACAAAGAGCCACAGATCAAGAAAGTTCAACTACAGGTGGGAGCTGCATCTCACTTACTTAAAATCTCTAACCAATAGGATAGTTCCTGTTGAATGAAAGAATGAACAAATCACTGAGTACTTTGTGTCATCTTCTACCATCTTCTATGGGTACCTCTACCCCTAACAGACACTAACATCACTGATGTCTTGATTATCTGGAAATCCTGGCATCTCAACAGGAATCCTTCTCTGTTTCCTGCCCTCATAATGCATGGGCACAAAATCTTTGGAATATAATGGCCAAGGTTCAAATTCCACCTTTCTCTTTTAATGCCTTGTCATGCTACTCGAAGTCACACATAACCTCACTCAGGCTAAGCCTTTTTCTAAGGATAATAATAATAACTGTCTCAGAGGTTTCACAAGGATGAACTAGGATGATGTGAAGCACACACCTAGGCACACACTAAGCATTCAACAAATGTTAGTTATTATTGTTATTATCACTTCCACCTATACCTTTATGCCATCAGTATTTCTTTCACCTCTTTTCTCTTTTTTCTCTTTCTATTTTTCTCCTTTTATAGAAGTAGCCAGAAGCATGTTACATTTGCCAAAGTGCTGATAATAACAAAACCAAAAACACTCGTTGGCTAACATACTCTCTCAAGAGGTGATATGATTAGCCAGTGTTCCCTCCCTGCCATGCCCCGCCTGAACCCAGACCTGGACCACAGGACAGAAAGTTGAGAGTTTAAAACAAGGGGTCTGAGTATCCTTTTTTTTTCTTTGTTTAAATACATTGATGTGGAAAGAAAAGTCCTAAGGCGAGGCTAAAGTCTAGAAAAGAAAAACACAGATGGTTTATTAGAAATGACTTTTCCATTAACCATCTGTGTGACCTTGGGCCTGTTACATTTCACCACTGCAAACCTGTGTGCCCTCCCCTGTAAAAAGAAGAGCTTGGCCCTTGAGATCTGACTTCCCCCACTGACATTCCGACATTTCTGATCTGACAACAGCGCGGGAATTAGCCAGAGCCTCCTGTGCAGGAATCAAGGACACATTGTGCTGATGGCTGAAGCAGGCTAAGCGCATGCATTTGACCAGTAGAGGAAAAAGTTGCCTCCATGAGATAAGGCTGAAAGTCATGGACCAGAAAGGCAGCAGAAATGGAAACTCATGCCAAAACTCTTTAGTTCTGTATATTGGATTTTTCAACCTTCTTCCATGTATATTGTTAATATGGATTTCACAAGCAAGGCCATGGTTAGGTAGCATGGTCATTATCTACATTTATGAAAGACACTTAAGTTCAGGTTCTCCCCCAAGATGAGAGACCAAGGACAAACACCAGATGTAGCATTGTAAACAAGTTTAAAAGATTTCTGGTCTACAGTCTTAGATTTATGTCTATTGTCTTTCTACTAGTTGACCTTGGAACATGACCAATAAGAAATTCTCTACTCTGAACCTCATAGTTTCTTGACCTGTAAAAGGGGAATAATAATACTAATAATGATTTAAATGTCAGAGGGTGGTTTGCAAGGCCCACATCAGATCATACATATGATTTTACTTTACAAACTCTAAAATGTGTGTGTAGCAAGTTGTGTTGAGTTGTCCTGACACCTGGATCACATTCTAGCCACTCTCCCATGCATGATCACTCAGAGATGGGCAAAATAATCAACATAATCTGTCTGGCAGATACACATTTCTGAGGCTATTCCTTCATCTCATCTGTCCTTTTCTGTGTGTCACGCCACCCACTCACATACTGCCTTCACTCTTCTTCCTAAAGGTATGTCCATTTCTTAAAAGTTGTCATAAACTTCAACCTCACCAAGGACCCTTATGGTGATTAGACTACCTCCCAATTCAGCCACTGGCTCAGCTCTGGGCTCATAAGTGGCTGGTCCCCTGTCAATCTGGCCAGTTGGACAATGTAACACCACCTATCTTGTCTATCTTGTCTTTGTCAGGTCACAAGTGGCAAACAGAACACAGAATTTGGGAGGATTAGTTTGAAATCCAAGTCCTGCTACTAATAAGCCAGGTGATTTAGAGGAAATCATTGAATCCACTAGAAGCAAAATTTCCTTGTCTACAAAGTTAAGAAAATAATCCCTGTCCTTCAACCCCATAGATTTCTGAACATGTAGAGAGGCGAAGTTGTAAAAGTGTCTTATTACCCATATAATGCTGGTCAGATAGTCCTTGCTCTTTCGTTATTTAAATATTATAATTTTATTTAAATTTTTATTAAAGTCATATAAAAACTCCCATCTGAAAATAATCTCTGACTCCATGAACTTTCTCAGTACTTTTTTAAGACAAATGAAAGACAGGTTTTCTGGTTACCTACTGAAAGCCAGGTGATGTATTAAATTTATTTTCATTGCTTACCTCCTTTTATTCCTGCAACAACCCTCCAAATAGAATATTACCCTCCCCTAAGAGAAAGTGAAGAATTATCTCCAGTTTCTGGCCAGGTGGCCGTATGTACAATGGTGCCAGTGACAGACGTAAGAGGAAGGGGAGAGGTAGGCTCTGAGCAGATCCTTTGGGAGGTACTTCCTGGTATATGTGAGTGGCACTATCTAGCAAGAGGTAGAACTTCATGTCTGCACCCAGAAGGGGTCTTGGCTGTGCTTGGACACTTGTGGCTCATCCATGAGGAGATAATTGAGGTTGATTGTGTAAATGTGATCAGCCAGGGAAAATTAATAGACTAATATGTAGAGACCACGATGGAACACTGGGAACTAACGTTTTAAAAATGGGCTGAAGAAGAGGGTGAGATGGAGAAGATTAAGGAGCAGCTGGGGAAGCAGGGGGAATATCATGATAATATGCTGTTGCAGAATTCAGAAGAGGAGAGAATTTCAAAAAGGAGGAAATGTTCAACAATGCAGTTGTTTAATTTTTGTAAGACAAGGATTGCTGTGCCCAATAAATTTGGCAGTTGATTCTTTGTTAACCACAGGGAGTCCATTTTAATGGCATCATGTTGGTGAGGGAGGGATATGTCCCTACAGTTTAATGGATGAGTGGGAATTGAGGAAGATTCAGAGAGAGTGACAGATGACAACTCCATGTGAAAGTGAAGACCCATGAGTGAGAACTGGGAGAGAATGATGGCTCCAGGAAGAGGTTCAGGCATGTGGAATAGCTGATAAACTAACAGAAAGCTAGCCGTTATTTACTGAGGAATGGTAAATTCATTCATTAACTCAGGAGCTCTGCCATCTTCTTCACTGCTCAGGGATATCTGGAGAAAAGTGGTCCCATCAAGCCCCCAAAGTTGAAGAGAAACAAACTATAGAGCATACCCTGCACAAGAAATTAACATGAGAAAGGGATTCCACAATCCTGATAATACACATGTACACACGGAGCACACACTACGACACACATAAAATCACACATGTACACTTATACAACACACATAACATGGACATCATACACAACATACATAAAATATGTGACATGCATAAAGCTTTCAATGCATATCTAACACTTGCAACACACTACAGGCAACATGCATGACACACATGGATGCATGCATATATCACACACGTTCATACACAAAACACACACACCATAACACACATAAACACACATCACACTTGAAACACATATACAGAATACACCACGTGCATATCACATACATACACAACATACTTAAAGCATACAATGCACACACGTACACAGCTCACATAATCACTCACCACATATACATACATATGATACACATGTGCATATACATTATGCATGCACCATCCACAGATACATGCATGCCCGTGTACCACATGTATAACACACTCACATAACACACATGCACACACACACCCTACAGTAGAGTTGCCTAGCAATGCAAAGCTATATACACCATGCACCCTGTGAACAGCATGGGAGGGAGGAAAGAGAAGCATGTGTGCTGGTCCTCAAAAGGCTATAACACTGAACATTTAACCAAATAAAGAGGAAAAGGGAAGGCAACCAAGGGAAAAGGACTTGAGAACAAGATGCGGCCACCTCTACTCTCTGCAGATGCAAAGCACTGTCCTCCTGAGAGGAACGAAGCTGTAATCCTCTGACCTCACCCTTGGATGTCCAGCCCCTGAGTCAGAGCCCGGCACAGCTGCTTTCAAGGGTAGAAACCTCCCCCAACCCTTTTTCTTTTGACTGGCCATGAATGAGGAGCCTCTATCTTTGAAACTCTCACAGGTCTGCTTCACAGTTGATGTTTGAAATACTGAAGGCACAGACAGGCGATCACAGGGACTACAGGCTCTTAGTTCTGTTGTTAGAAAAGAAAAGCTTGGAGAAAGGGCCAAAACTGCACTAGAAAGAGTGAGGTTTTCTGTCATCAATGGGCACCTTCATTTTACACTGAGATGATCCTCCCATGACCAGACTCTGAAAATTTTTTTTGTTTTTTCTGACTTGACTCCTTTACATAAGAAGAATCCTAGCCAAAGATGAACATTCACTCATTTCTTTTTTGCCTTCAGTGAAAATGGGTGAAGATGGGGGGAGAAAGTTACTCTCTTTAGAAGTTTTTTTCTTATCTCCCTCTTTACCTCTGGGTTAGAAAATTCCAGAATGTACCTCCAGGCCCTCAGCAGTGATATTTGGTCCCATTTCTTACTGCACTCCCTTTCTCTCCCAGGTCTCTTATGACAGCGCCAAGTTGCCTGCTGGGCTGTCATAGAATGTTCTGAAGTCGTGCAAAAGGAACTGGCACAAAAAAATAAATAAATATTTTTTTTTTCCTACACTGCTTAAACTAGTCATTGTCTCCAGCAGGGATATTCATCCCCTCTCATTTTCCTTGTCTTGCTTCCTTTTCTTCTTCTTCTTTTTTTTTTTTTTTTTTTTTATTCTGATGTGAGCTCAGTATAGACATCCACCCCTGAAGGCTCCAGGATGCCAAGAAAGATCCCCACCAACAGGTCCTTTTATTATGCTCCTCCTGAGTTGGAGAAGAGGTTTTGTCACTCTCTAGATGGCTATGGAGTGACTATTCTCGCACACATCTGTCTTTGCATTTCTGCACAGTCACAACCCAGTAATGCACAGTGATAAGGTGTCCCAACTGGCACAAAATTAAAGAGTCAAAATGCCCTCAGCTGTCAACTGCTAACCAGCTAGCTTGGCAACTGTTTTTTTTTTTGTTGTTGTTTTGGGTTTTTTTTTTTTTAACATCTTTATTAGAGTATAATTGCTTTACAATGGTGTGTCAGTTTCTGCTTTATAACAAAGTGAATCAGTTATACATATACATATGTTACCATATCTCTTACCTCTTGCATCTCCCTCCCTCCCACCCTCCCTATCCCACCCCTCTAGGTGGTCACAAAGCACTGAGCTGATCTCCCTGTGCTATGCAGCTGTTTCTCACTTGCTATCTATTTTACATTTGGTAGTGTTTTAAGGTTTGCCTTAAGCTCAAATAACTGGCCCAAGTTTCATTCACTCTTTGAAAATATATTGACTGATCAACATTTCTTCATTTTGCAGTCCCAGTTTAGGTCTATTTTCCAGGCATAATTATTAATACACCCATTTCACTCTCAAGGGTGTCTCCATTTGCACGGAAGTTATGCAGCACTAGGCATTGCAGACACAAAGAGGCAAACGGCAGAGTAGTGCCTTAGAGGAACTCAGTCTCTTTTGAAAAATGGGTAATGGATCATTATAATATGACATTCATGCTAAGAAAAAGGTGCTCAGAGATTCATGCATCTTTGTGCCACTGGGTCTGTGGCCTCTGTGTCCAGCATAAAGCCTAGAACAAAGAGCTGTGTGACACTCTTTGTTTTTGCGGTTTTTATTTCAACCAGTCACAGCGTTCTGTAGATAGGAGGTTCCACTTAATTATTTGCCCTTCCTTCTGTCTCACCTTCTTTCCTGCCTCCTTTCCTCTCCTCCATAATTCTTGAGTGTGCTGGACACATAAGCTTGGGGAGATGGTTGGGGGAAAGGGGGACAATCACAAGGGTAACAAACATACATTCCACTCAGAGTCCCTTCTCAACCCCTGCAGCAAAATCACTGGGACTGTTGCTGCAGCCCCTTCCCACCTGTTCTCTGCCTTCCTCTATTAGACACTGGATACTCTTTTTGATGGCCTTATTTGTTTCCTGCTGCATCTCTGAGTGCCAAGGGCCATCCCTTTCTGATTCCCCCGGTTGACAGCTTTTTTTTCCTGCTGTTTCTATTCCTGCAGCCTTGAGTATTGCTAACGTAGGCCGGTCTTACTAACAAGTGATCAAGACCAGTACTGATGGTTTGTCCAAACAAGGTCGAGTTGGTGCTGGGATTTGACCTAATGGCTCCTGTTACCTCCAGCGAAGGCATGATTCCCACCAATGTCATTGACAATGGACTCACCCCTCTGCGGTCACTCATAGGAGAAGTGAAAGGGCAGGCTCTCCCTAACCTCATCCACAACTCCTCTTTTTCTCTGAAAAGAAGGACTTCACTCATCATTTTCTTATAAGATTCTCTTCTCCAGCCACTCTTTTGTATGACTCCCAAAAATGAATCATACAAGCTGGAAGTTCCATCTGAGTAAAAATGAGCCTCCATTCTACAAATTTTAAAGGTTCCCAGGCTTATTATATATGTTTGATATTTATAGACTAATTAAAATGTCATCATAAATTTAAGAGAGAAGGAAAGGACAGGGTAGGGTGAGAGGGACGTTTTAGAACATATCAGGTGGTATAAGATGTTTCTTAATTTCTTTATCCTCAAAGTGTTTGGAATTTTTGACATTTCTATATCTTTAGCAGCTTCAAATCCTGAAGTTCATGGGTTGAAAAATCCTGAAATTTATAGGTGAAGCACTGACTTGCCAAGTGACAAGGATATGAAAACAAATGATAAATTGTTAAGTGAACAACAGCAATTCTTTGAGATAAAGGCTGGAGCTGGGGTGAGAGGAGGGGTCTCAGAGGGCACTGAAGACAGTGTCTAAATGGAGAACAGAGGGAGAAAAGAGCACAGGATTTCATTATCTCTCTTAGTTTTTCTGTGGTTGGAGACAACATTGTCTTCTAAGACATCTTGTCTCTTAAGATTGGGGCTTCTTCCAGGAGAAGAACAATGTTTTATTTCTCTGCTGCATTTCTCCATATTCCACAGCACAGTGTATAGCACACAGTGGGAGGAAATGAGATAATCTAGAAAAGTCCTAGACTAGCAGACTCTTGCCCCCAAAGCTGCAAGTAAATTTTCACATGACCTTGAAGAATCATTTACCTCTCTGTTTCTTCAGCTGTGAAATAAGTATGACCAGATAATCACCAAACTGCAAACTAGCTTTAAAACTTCATGAGTCTATAACTATCACTGTTGGATCAAGTTAGGGGGGAAACTCTAGGTCTTGATGATTTGTAGGCAGAAGTTGTTTCAAGGTGTAAAGTTGGGCTTCAGTTTCTCTATCTGTAAATCAGGGATGCTAGAACAGATGATCTTTTTCATTCTATTTTACTCTAAAAATGCAAGAAATATCTGAATTAAAATGCTGAGCCTTCATTCTCAAAGATCAAACCTTAAATGGCACTGTATCAGGTCTCAGTATAAGGAGGAGGAATAGAACTTATTCACATATAATTCACCAGCCTATTGATAAGAAATCTGTATTTTCAATGGGCTCATTTTTATATCAGCCATAAAATCTCAATTCTGTCTCAAACATGATATTTTCCCTTTCAATATAAGAGGCAACTTATTTTATTGTTACTTGAAACTAAGGGAATCCAATAAGCTGGTTTGGAGCCAAAGATCATAATGACAAAATGATTGATCTTTTTATGATACACTGCATTGCTATTCTCAAATTGGAGAAATGCAATATAGAAGATATTCATTTGTACCACGGACCGGTATCCATCTCTGTAACAGAATATAACACTCCTTTGTATTTATTAAGTACCTGTTACCACTAGAAATACAAAGTAAAACGGTTTCCCTGATAATTTCTGGGCATCGTCAAATGCTAGTTGTTACACCCCACTGACGAGAAATATCTATATGGGAGCTTGAGGAAGAAATATCAGCTCTACTGCATTGTGGGAAATAATAAGTGTTGTATCCAGGATCCATTGGTAGAAGTGTAAGTTAACATATACTATTCAACAAGACAAAAAAATATATATTTATAGGAATAAGAGCTATTCAACAATTAGGTCTGGTGAAAGGGCACTAACTCCAGAGGTCCGGTTCTAGGATGGGGGCATTCTATACCATCTTGCTAAATACTCAAAGCACCCTTCTGAGACATATCTAATTACTCCATCACACAGATGAAAAAACAGAGGCTTGATAAAGTTAAGCTTTGTTCCTTGGGCCGTTGAGCTAGTGCAGGCATACTTTGTTCTGCTGAGCTTCATTTAATTGCAGATATTGCATTTTTCACAAATTAAAGGTTTGTGGCAACCCGTCATCAAGCAAGTCTATCAGCACCATTTTTCCAATGGCATTTGTTCACTTCTTGACTTTGTAATTTTGGTAATTTCCATTTTGGTAATTTTTGCAATGTTTCAAACTGTTTCATTATTATTGTATTTGTTATGGTGATCTGTGACCAGTGATCTTTGGTGTTACTTATTGTAATTGTTCTGGCTTTTTTCAGCAATGAAGTATTTATAATTAATAATTAATTAATTAAGGGTTTTTTTTGTTTGTTTGCTTTTTGTTTTTTTGCGGTACGCGGGCCTTTCACTGTTGTGGCCTCTCCCTTTGCAGAGCACAGGCTCCGGACACGCAGGCTCAGCGGCCATGGCTCACAGGCCTAGCCGCTCTGCGGCATGTGGGATCTTCCCGGACCCGGGCACGAACCCATGTCCCCTGCATCGGCAGATGGACTCTCAACAACTGTGCCACAAGGGAAGCCCCAAGTATTTTTAATTAATTAAGGTATGTACATTGGTGTTTTTAGGCATAATCCTATTGCAGACTCAATAGACTACAGTATAGTGTAAACATAACCTTTATATGCACTGGGAAACAAAAAAAAAATTGTATGACTCGCTTTATTGAAACATTCACTTTATTGCAGTGGTCTGGAACTGAACCCACAATATCTCTGAGATATGTGTTTGAGTGAAGACTTGAAATGCATTTTGACTGATTCCAAAGCCCATGCTTTTTCATTATATCACAGTGTCTCTTTATGAAATAGTCATGTTCCATCACCTGATGACCAAAGAAAAGCCAGCTGATAACAGGAATATTCAATAATGAATATTTACTGACTTCTTAATGTCTGCCACCCTTGGTCAAGAATAGTCTTGAATGAAGTTGGATTTGGACAGTGAGAGGTCTTCAGGAACACATCCCTCCTGACCCTCCGGAGTATTCTATACTAACCAATGGAGTAGGTATAATAATTGAGAATTGTCACAAGGTTTTATAAATCCTGAGAATGAGTAAGATCATCATGGGAGGCTGCCTAGAGGAATAGGAAAGCAGAGGATGGTCAAGTTCCTGTACCATGAGTTGGCCGCTATTCCAAACCTCTACTCAGATGCACTAAGATTCTATGATTCTCAAATGCCTCCCAGCCACCTACTGAGATGATGCTAGGGAAACTTTCCTAGTTTTACCACAAGAGGTGATGCTTTCCTTGAATCCTCACAGTGAGAGAGGACTCAACACTTCCCCAAAACTGTGCTCACTAAATTTTAATCAATAGCCTACTGACCTGTTTCATCTTTGTACAGCTCTAATGCCTAGATTTTTTTCCCATACATTCAGCTGAATTTTCTCTTTTATAACTTCCCTTCTTTGATCTTTTTGTCATTTAGAGTCAAGTATAACAAATTCACACAAACCTCTAAAGTATTTAAGAAAAAGATAAATCTCCCCAAGTGTGTGATGGTAAAGATGATGAACATGTCACCCAGAAGTTACAAGTTTACTCTTAGTTTTCCTTCTCACTTGTTTTACAAGCACTTGACCATAGGTGGATCCCCAGCCCCTCCACCCCAAACTTCAGATTTCTTCTCTGAAAAATTAGTGATTGAATGTGATAAATTTCTAAAGTTTAGCCTAACTTGGATTTTAGGTGACTCTATGATCCTTTAGGAAAAAAGCAGCTAGATCTCTACATCATTCTTCAGCTGGTTTCTCAGGATTTCACTGGGGAGTGGAGTTCAGTTTTCATATTTTAGTCTGACCACCACCCCCTTACTTATTCTGATGACTGATCTTCCTTCTCTTCTCCCTTCCATGTCCAAATGAGCACATGACCCAAGATGGGGTAATGATAGTACCCCACTTCTGGGTAAAAAGAATTCATCCATGGAGTAGCCACAAGTCAGGCCAATCACAGTCCTTCCATGGTAGGGAAGGGGCTCTTTCCACTCAAGTGCAGAAGATTTAAGAAACTTCTAGAAGTTTTGAGTCCAGCCTTATGGAGAAAGGCAGTCTGCAGGAAGAGAGATTGAAGCCAGATGCAGAGAGAAGCAAAGGTGAAAAATGAGAGAGCTCTTATTATAGTCTTCTACACCCACAACCCTGCCCTTCCCACCACAGAGGTCAATAAATGGCCTTATTTGTTTCAGCTAATTCAAGTCTGGCTTCTCTCTCTTGCCACTAAAGAGTGTCTTGAGTAGAATAGTTCATGGATGAGAAGTACTTTTGATATAAACAAAGAGGACAACTGTTGCTGATAGCAGATTGGAAAGTCTGCAGTTTGAATTCCACATTTTTTCCCTCTTTCTCACTGTCTGAACCTCTTCAAGCCAATTAAATTCTAAGAACCACATTTTCCTTGAGAGAAAAATATGAATAATCACTTCTCTGTATTAATCATGTATTTTTATTGACTATATTTTTGATGCTTTGACATCTTGGGGCCTTGCTGACACTGGAGGGTCCACCCCTCCCAGGATAGTCAATTCCTAGAGATAGTAAAGAGCTTATGTGGGACCGTTCCTTTCATATAAGCAAACCGATCAATCCAGAATTCATATTACCCAACTACCTCCTCTATCATGATGTTACACTCCAGGTCACTCTTTCCCTGCCCTAATAACCCCAGATAGCAAAGGGCAGCCTCATGCCTCCAGAGTGCCCTGAGATTATTCAAATTAGCTAATCCTAAACCTGTTTGCCCTGCCTTACCCAATCCTTCCCACAGAAACCACAAGAAAAGTTCTTGTCCACATTTTCTCCTCAGTCCCTCTGCCTCCTGACTGACACTGATGCTGCCCCATGTGGCCTCCCCATCCTAGTTTAGATGCTTCTGAAAAATAGATAGAAGAAGTCTATGGCAACTGGAAGTTGCCTTTCTCCTTCACATGCTACATTTTTGAGGATGTTACACGTCACTCTTATCCTACCAAAAATTAAATTCACATAATGTATGGGAAGCACCTCACAGTTCGGTGTCTGTCCAGCTGTGATAGATGACGAATGAAATCAACCTATGTGATGCATAGGACTCAGAAGTTGGTCCTGAACCAGCTTGACTCCAGGGAGGTGAAATGTCAAAATCCAGGTCCCTGCTGCTGCTGTCTCGTGAATATTAGGGTGCTGGAAGATGAGAAATTCCCACTATGAAAGTTAGATTCATTTACATATTAAGGGTTCATGGTGAAAATAAGAAACTTTCTGCTAGAAGTAACACGCTTTTGAAAAACCAAGCAGAGTGGCAACCTGAAAGGAAATATTACCTGACTCCATGTAGCCAGCACTTCACAGACTGCTCGGTCTGAAAGCAGCTCAGAATTGCACCACCAACCTGCAAGTGAGGAGACCTGAATACTATCAACCAAACACCTGACACTATGAGACAACCCCCCAACCCTGATCTGTGTCCTGTGTGCCCAAGGTTGATTCTGGCTGCTTTAATCTTGAGTCATAAGAGTGATTTATGGCTAAAAGATAGATAGAAGCTGAAAATCTTCCAGCAGAATAGGTCCCAAGAGATCATAGTTAGAAGAAACTACTGATGTCATTCAGAACAAGAAAACCAGGGCTTTGGAAAATCCTGATAACTGACAAATTTTCACACAGGGAAACTTCGCACAGATGAAGTTCATAAATTATTTGGGGGAAAATGTGTTGATATTGAGCCACTTAGGCAATACCTGATGGTACCATGCTTGATTGAAAAATAAAATATGGTGACCCCTGTGGGCAATACTGTGCTGACTTCACAAATTTGCTGCAGCTGGAAGCCCAGGGAGGCTTGCTGCTCAGTGATGGGTGAATCTCCTGAGGTTTTGAGTTCATGTTCAGTTTGGGTAATGGCTTAGCTGCTTTCATGCTTTCAGAAGCTTAACTGAGTCTGCGGGAGGAAAAGAGGTTTGGTAAAAGGGAACTGCTTTGAGCACCTGACTGCAAATGCACAGATCAGAAACCCAAGAAGGACAGCTGGGGAGGCATGATCTTAGCTCACAGTTGGCAAGTGGGGAGTGGCAGAAGGATCAGTCCTTAATAGCAGCAAGTGACAATGGGAAAGAAAAGGTATCTGCTCTCTTGTTTATTATTCTAAGGTCTTGAGTCAAATTAAAAAGATGAAGGTTATATGTGTTGTTTCCTTTGATCCACTCCACATAATCAGCCCAGTGCTTAGCTGATTTCTCTGGAACAACATTGACTTATAGTGCTATATCATTCATCCCCTCAACAAGCATATGTTTAAGACTCACCCTGTGCCATGCAGTATTCTAAGAGCTGGTCTTAGAGCCAGACTGTTCAGGCTCAAATCCTGGCTTCATCACTTATTTCCTGACTATGCTTGTGGATAGTGATATTTCTCATGACCTTGGGCAGGATGTTTAACCTCCCAGAATGTCAGGTCCGCATCAGTAAAACAGAGATAATAATTGTACCTACCTACTGGGGTTATTGAGAGGATTAAATGAGTTAATATGTGTAAAGTGCTTCAAATAATGCCAGGCATATAATCAGGGCTATATTAGTGGGGAAAACAGATCTTGATTAAATAGTCACCAAGAAAATGAATAATTATATAACCTGTGATTTATATTATGAAAGAAACACATGTAGGTCTACGAAACTTGGACTAGTCTGCAAGAGGAAGAAACAAAGAAGGCTACTCAAAAGTGATAATTGTGGAAATGAGAAATCAAGTTGAGTGAGAGTTTAGTGAAAAGAAAACAAAGATTTGTGAGAGTATTCCAAGCTGTTCCACAATGATGTACCTTCCATTAGGTCAGTGGTTGGCAAATTTTTTCTGTAAAGGTCTAGATCATACGACCATGAAGTCTCTGTTGTTGCTGGAAAGCAGCTGCTCAGCACAGCTCTTTTTACCAGCAACCCCCCTCCCCTTGCATCTTAGGCACTAATTAGGACTAATTCTCATCAATGAAATGCAAACAGGAGTGATATGTGTCACTTCCAGGACAAGGATCTGGAGACGTGTTATGCCTTCCCCACACTTTTTCTCTATCTTCCAATTATGTGGTGAAGAGGATGGTGAAGCCACAAGATGGGAGAACCCCAGTGCTTCTAGTCACTACACAGGAAGCTACACATTGGCCTGGGATAGCTACACTAGATTGATCTGTGAGTCAGAAGTAAACTTTATCATGTTCAATCACTACAACCTGTTTTGTTGTTGTTGTTATAACAGCTAGTATTACCTTAACAAATACATCTTCTACTGGAATTTGAAGTCTAGGCTAAAATTCAAGGCAGATCTTCTGCCCAATTTTTGATTGGGTTGTTTGTCATTTTTGATATTGAGCTGCATGGTGGGAATGCAAACTGGTACAGCCACTATAGAGAACAATATGGAGGTTCCTTAAAAATCTAAAAATAGAGCTACCATATGATCCAGCAATCCCACTCCTGCATATATATCCAGAGAAAACCATAATTCAAAAGGACACATGCATCCCAATGTTCATTGTAGCACTATTTGCAATAGCCAGAACATGGAAGCAACCTAAATGTTCATCAACAGAGGAATGAATAAAGAAGATGTGGTGCATATATACAATGGAATGTTACTCAGCCGTCAAAAAGAACAAAATAATGTTATTTGCAGCAACATGGGTGGACCTAGAGATTGTCATATGGAGTGAAGTAAGTCAGACAGAGAAAGACAAATATTGTACGATATTATTGTTTATATATGAAATCTTAAAAAAGGCTACAAATGAACTTATCTACAAAACAGAAGTACAGTTATAGATGTAGAAAATAAACTTATGGTTACCGGGGGTTGGGGGTAGGGATAAATTGGAAGATTGGGACTGACACATACACACTACTATAAAAAAAATTAAAAATAAAATTCAAGACAGATTCTCAGCTCCTTAAGACCAGATTCTGTGTCTTTTGTCTTTGAAGCACCCCTTATCCTAGGGCCTGGCACCAAGCAATTCTCAGGATATGGTTTTTGGAAGAAGAAATTGATGTGGAACTGAATGCAAAGGATATTCACTTATCTCTCCTGGAATGGACAGCACACTGGTCCAGTTGGTGGGTGCGCCCAATTGTGTATTCTATCCATCCTTGACATTCTGTACCACCTCTTGGTAGTTTTTCCTGGGAAGAAGCCATAGGCTCCTTCCCGCTGTCTGTAAGCCTCTCTGTAGAAGTTCCTACAGGCCTAATCTCTCAGAAGGTTCTGCAGTAGGAGGGTCTTTTGAGTATGCCTTTTCTGTGGTTCTGCTCTCCTTTTGGAAAAAAAAAAAATCACTTCTTCTAGGGACCAGCCAGTTCATCTAGTTATCTCAGCAATATCATGCCAAGAGAACAGCCCTTTGGAACCTTTTAAGTAACTCACACAGAGGGTTTTAGAGTTGCTTTAGAGAATCAAGCTTTTTATCTATTTTCCTCAGTTCCCTTTTCCTATATCTTGGAGCAGAAAATGACTCCTACAATTCTCTTTTAGCTCAAGATGGGATGATGCTACTCTAGAAATATCTGTCAGTGTGTTTCTTTTTCCTCCATTCTTGTGACCTCTGACTCTCATTAAGACCTTCAGGCTTCAGTGAATTTCAACTGATCTCCTTGTCTACAGTCTCTCCCCTTCCAACCCATCAAACAGATTAATATTTGTAACTCAAATCTTTCCACATAATTCCCAAGCTTAATGATGCTCACTTCCCCATGTTACTGGAGGAGGTGAAGACCACTACTCCTCACTGTGTCCTCAACTTCTTCCCTCTCCTGCCTCACATCCCTGCCCTCCCATAGCATGAAACTTCTTAGAATTATTACCTTCACCCTATGGTTTCTCACCTCTGTGTCTGTGCTTCCTTTGCTCCCTCTGCCTGTAAGGCTTTTACCTACCTCCTTATCATCCTCTAGACTCAGTTTGGCATCATTTCTCAGGGAAGACTTCCTTGGTCCCTCCCACACTGGGTTAGGTCCCCTCTCTGGCCGTAATTTCCTATGTAGGTCTCTATCACTGAAGTCACTAGATTGCATGGTATTTCCGTACTGTGTGTTCATCCTTCCCACAAGATCATAAGCTTCTCCAGAACAGAAGCAGTGTGACTCATCCTTAAAACTCCTGTGCTCAGGAGAGTCCCTTAAACAAAGTAGAAGCTGAGCCAATGCAGAATTGAGCTCTTAATTCCCACGTCCCAAACTTAATATCCCAACAGCTCCAAAACACAAGGCATAATGTCTTCAAACCAAGATTCACAAGGAACTTGACAATAGTTTCAAATTCTTCTTCATTTGTCATATCTGATGGCTCAGGGGCACAAATACAAATCAGATCTCAAGAACAACTCAAGGGAGTTTATCATTCCCCAAGGTAAGCATATAAATTAAACACAAATAATATCTCTGGACTTTGCCAACCATGGAATTATGTTAAAAAGACAGAAGAGGACATATAACTCTCTCTCTGCCTGCATTTTGCTTCACTGACAGTTAATATGGATTCTAGAGAAGCTCCATACCCCAGTCTGTCTTTCAACTAAATATCATCCTTATTTCCTTATCCTTGGCTTGGTTTCACCTGAGAAACAAAGTGGAAATTGGTCACCCAAATGCAACTTGCACAGAGACCTTGTTCTCTTCCTTTTTGTGAAACTGTGAGCTGTAAGAAGGGAAGTTTCTCTTTTAGACATAAATTTACTGTGAAAATTTGCCTCTGTTGATTGTGTCCAACACATGACTGTAAAAGCATGACACAACCCTTTTTCAGCCAGTGCAACCCAACTGTCCCAGGTGCCGATAGGTTAGCTTTCTGTTGCCTCCTTGGGAAGGCCACTTTCTTATACAGGAAATATGGACTTTGAAACTAGAAAGAGAAAGCATTTTGCTTCTCAAGCATCCTGTGCAAATGAGGTTTGCTTCTCTGGGAGGCAGAAAAGTCCCCAAATACCTGCAACAAAGGTATTCCCAAAGAAGTTTCTTCCTATTGACCATTCTGAGTATCTGTGTCCTTCAAAATTCATATGTTGAAATCCTAACCCACAATATGATGGTGTCAGGAAATTGGGACTTTGGTAGGTGTTTAGCACATGAGAGCAAAGCCCTCATGAATGGGATCAGCGCCCTTATAAAAGAGACCACTAGAGAACTCTCTCAGCTCTCTACCACATGAGTATACAAAAAGAAGTCAGTAGTCTGCAACCCAGAAGAGGGCTCTCTCCAGGGCCTGAATGTCCTGACACACTGACTTCAGACTTCCAGCTTCCTGAACTATAAGAGATAAATATCTGTCATTTATAAGTCACACAGTTTAAGTTTTTTTGTCATAGCAGCCCAAGCTAAGATTGCTCTGGGTCCAGAGGTCCTCTGAGCTATCTAGATGCTGAGGGAAAGCCCTGATACCTCAGATATCTGGGCGTATGTAGAGGGGCAAAATCACCTCATCATAGAAGAACCAGCTCTCTGACTTACAAGCAGTATTGCACTTTAATAGTAACAATCTTAGTCTTGGAACCAGGAGCTAGATCTGCTTTCAGGGCACAGCTATGGCATCAGCTTAGGCTGTGGCCTTGGGAAAGTCACTATCTTCCTCTAGGCTTTCTCTTCCTCACCTCTAAACAAGAAGGAATATACTCAGTGCCAGTCAGTATTTTTACCAAAGGGAGGTTGAGGTGGGGAGAAGTACAGTATCACAGAGCTGTTTGAGAATCCAGAGAAGACTGTAGAGTCTAGAAAAGTGCACATTTTGCACATAATATCACTGGGGAACAGATTTCATAAAGCCCGTATATCAATCCCACAGCTACCCATGGAATCCAGGTACAGAATCTCTGGGATAGATCCCCATCCAGCAGTAAAATTCTATGACTCCAAGGGGAAAAAAATGCAGTATTAGGCAATAATAACAACAAAACCCTGGGAAGCTTGAAACTCAATCCTATTTTTCAAAAGGCTCTGATTTTTTTTTTTTTTTTTTTTTTTTTTTTGTGGTACAC
>NW_020172818.1:7455820-7535747 GCF_003031525.2 Neophocaena asiaeorientalis asiaeorientalis
AAAAGGTTTTTTTTTTTTTTTTTTTTTTTTTTTTTTTGTGGTACACTGGCCTCTCACTGCTGTGGCCTCTCCCGTTGCGGAGCACAGGCTCCGGACGCGCAGGCTCAGAGGCCATGGCTCACGAGACCAGCAGCTCCACGGCATGTGGGATCTTCCTGGACTGGGGCACGAACCCGTGTCCCCTGCATTGGCAGGCGGACTCTCAATCACTGCGCCACCAGGGAAGCCCAAAGGCTCTGATTTCTGAGCAGTATGACTGGCCTTAATTTGCGTTCAATTTCCAAGTATGTTTCAGAGTATACATTCTGAGTGATTTGATGGATAGAAATCTCCCCAGTGTCTGCATGTCCTTCTCCATATCTCACCGTAATATTCTGCATGTTCTTCAGCTCTGGATGTTATAGTACACAGAGGGGCCCCAAGAAGACCTGCCCCATTTCTTTCTGAAAGCTCTCCAGACCTCACCCTCACCCATCTTCCCTTCTCCCCATCACCAGACTACTCAAAGTCTGCTAAGCAGATGTAGTCCCACTTTTTAATTTATATATTTTATTCATTTCTTTCTGAAATAGATTGGGAGTGACTTAAAAATTGAGAAAATCCTAAATATATTCTAAACACAGAAAAACAAACTCAAGACTAAAGAAAGATGGAGAAGGAAAACATTTGAACCACAAGTGTTAGTAACATTGCCTTAATCATGTGTCAGATTTGGCTTTGCAATTCCCTGCAGATAGAACACAGAAGAAAATCTAACAAAGTTCTCTTCATAGGAAAAATAGAGATAGACAAATTCCTCTTAGGACAAAATTGCATTTTTTATCCTGCTACTAAATTCTGAAAAATATTTCTCATGAGCCCTTATGAAAATAACAGCATGGTATAATAAGCAGTATTGTTGGAATATTAACAATTATATGCATGCATGTTTCCTGGATGTGTATTGAGTGCCTGGCAAGCTACTAGTTTCTGGGGATTCAAAGTGGAAACAAGGGGTTTCAAACTTCCAAGGGATTCATGAATGGGACTGACTGTAAACTGATCAATTCCAGAACAGTAAGTGCAGAGGAGCAAAGTTGAGGAAGATGCCACAGAGGATGAGATGCACTTCATTCATTCATTCACAGAATAGATGTTGACCTCCCAGTAAGAGACAAGCATTGCTTGAAGCCCTTAGGATATGACAGTAAATAAGATGCACAAAACCCTTGCCCTCTGGGAGCTTACCTTACAGTAGGCGAGACAGAAGTAAAGCAGTTAATGCGTATGTGTGTCTATAAGGTCAATGATGAAAACAATCAAGAAAAAAACAAAGCAAGAGAGAGAGAGAAAGAAAGGGAAAAAGAGACCAGAAATGCTATTTTAACAATGATCAGCCAGTTTCCTCTGATGAAGCAAATCTGAGCAGATGCAAGAATAAAATGAGGGGCAAGGCATAAAAATATATGAGGAATGAATGTCCCAGGCAAAAGAATCATAAATTACAATGACCCTGCTATGGCAAATTTTGCATGTTAAAGTCCTAATCCCCAGTATGTTAGAATGTGACTGCATCTGAAGATAAGGTCTTTAAAAAGATAATTAAGCTAAAACAAAGTCATTAGAGTAAGCCTTAATCCAATAGGACCATTGTTCCTATAAGAAGAGGAGATTGTTCCTATAAGAAGAGGAGATTAGGATATAGATATAGATATACACAAAGGGAAGGCTATGTGAAGACACAGGGAGAAGACCCCATCTGCAACCCAAGGAGAGAGTCCTCAGAAGAAAACAGCCCTATTGACACCTTGATCTCAGGCTCTTAGGGTCCAGAAATGTGATAAGATACATTTCTGTTGTTGAACCCCATCCTTCCCCCCAGTCTGTTGTACTTTGTTAGAGCAGCCCTAGCAAACAAAGACAGACCTGGTATGGGGATTAACTTGGCATTTTTGATGAAGAGCATGTTGCCAGAGAATAGTGAATAAGGGGCAGGTCTGTGTAGAAAGAGGTGAGGGCTGAGTGAAAGTCCTCATAGGCCAGAACACTGGGGTTTCCCTGCCTCTCATGCCTTTGCGCCAACTGTGTTCACCTGCAACTACAGGTAAAGTCACCATCCATGCTGGTTTCACCTCACCCTGAAAGCCTGTTTCTCTTTGCTAGGCTGCCTGAGGGCCTTGTCTTACACTGTGGAACATACTTAATGCACATCCAGATTTCATGTGCCAGAGGCTTAATGGACCCAGGGGCAACCCTTGACAAACAAGGAATGGACATGGTCAACAAACACCCAGATTCACCAACCCTAGGTGGGACAGTTCTGAGGCATATTACACAAGTTTCTTCAAAGTGCAAGAATGATTAAACTCCAGTTGCCCACAGTGATAATCTATTCATCAAGACACTCTTTTGTGGCTTTTTCCCTACCCTGTCTCACGTTCATCCCAATAAACTATTTGAATTAACACCCTTGTCTTAGAATCTTCTTTGAAAATATCCCAAATGAAAATACCAGTGTTTTGAAGGATTTTGAGCAAAGGACACATAACATGATCAGATTTGTCATTATTGATGATGGCTCTTGGGGATACTGGCAGCCTAGCCTGGAGCTTGAAAGATGAGTAACATTTTTAGGGATATAGGGGTTTTCCTAGTCATAAGAATGTAGCATATGAAAAAGTTCCTTGTGGGTCAAAGTTGGGCACATCTGGAGGAGGATCAGAGCTAGCTCCTGAGTCTGCCTGAGAAAATGACAATTGAGTGTGGGTGACATTGTCATTTCCCCCGCTAACGAATGCCTTTCCGTGTCTCCTAAAAGGATGTTTAGACCTTATATCAACTCTCAGTCCTCTTGCAATGCTGCCTGGGGCTAACTCTGCTGCTCTAAGTGGACTTTCAAGATTGTTAGAAGACTAAAAGCATACAGAAATTCCAAAACCACACACTTGTACAAACTTCTGGCTCTGGGTTTGAAACTGGCATCCTGCACCCAGCTTTGCCCATAACTTGATCTATGATTTGGGAAAGTCTCATCTTCTTTCTAAACCTCCATTTCTCCATCTTTAAAATGGAGACTGAATCATTTCATCACTAAGATTATTTTTACTTGTAACAACCACAGAAGACATTGTGTGTGCTAACACTGGCCTTGTAAGAGCAGATGTTCATTTGGTGTTTACTACACCATGCCCCATACTTGATGTGCTTAAACTTATTTAGTCCTCACAGCAGCCCTGTGAGACAGGCCCTCTTATCATCCCTATTTCACAGAAGGGAACAGAAGCACAGAGAGTTTAGATGACTGGCTTAAGATCACAAGAAAGTTGTGATCTAAAGTTTTCCAAATTCAAAACCAGGCAATCTGGCTCCAGAGCTCAGAGATTCTTTTGCATAAATGTTCTCTTTGAGATAGATGATGATTTAGCCCCATTTTAAAGGTGAGGAAACTGAGTTTCAGACATTCTCCTAGGGTCTCAAATAAGTGGCAGACCCATGACATTTACTTAAGACTTTCTGCTACCAACACCTGCTCTCTTGAACATTATGGGAGAAGACTTCCTTGCCAGGAAGTCTTCCTCAGCTGACATTCCAGTTTCTTCTTGGAGACTGGCTTCTGATCTTGTGTCTTACATCAGGCCAGGCTGAGGTTTGTCTTGTTTTTACAGTGTTCTCTCCTACCCTACTCCTGAGATGGCTGAGGGGGAGGGAGTCTGTCAGGAAACCGGTAGATTCCTCCATTTTAGATTTATGAGATTCTGGATCAAGTCCCCAAAGAAGCAGATTAATCACAAGAAGTTATTTTCCTTTTAATTAAAAAAATATTATCTACGGTGACTCTGTCCCTGCTGATTCTCAGAGCAGATGATAAGGGTGAGCAAAGCAAGCAAGCAATATTAATTTTCCCAACTAATTTAAAGATAATATCCCTCACATGTGCCAACAGCTAACAAGTTTGTTTGTGCACCAGGTCATCTGTTACCTCTGGGCTCTGTTTGAGTTTCCTCTGCCTTTTTATTGACTTTGGCGGCATCCCCAAGGAAGAAGATGGCAGAATACATGGCAAGGGACATGATTAGATGCAAGTGTTCTTTTTAGGAACAACAGTCATCTGGGAAGCAGAAGAGAAGCAATTTTCAGCTAAAAGCCAAGAGGCTACATGTTTCATGGAGAAAAGCCCGAACTTCCAGATTCACCTCTGATTATGTGACCATAGTTTTGTGAGGTGAATTGTGATCACCCCCACTAAATGCATATGATAAAGTCTCAATCCCTCATTATCTCAGGTGTGATTGTATTTGGAGATATGTCCTTTAGAGAGGTGATTCATTAAAATAAGGTACTTAGGGTGGTCTTAATCCAATCTGACTAGTGTCCTTATAAAAAGAAGTGATTAATACATAGACAAGCATAGAGGAAAAACTGTGAGGACATAGCAAAAAGGCAACAACTACAAGCCATGGAGAGGCCCCGAAAGAAACTAAACTTCCTGAGACTTTGATCTTGGGCTCTCAGCCTCCAGAACTGTGAGAAAACACATTTCTGTTGTTTAAGCTCCCCAATCTATGGTATTTTGTTGTGGCAGTCCTGGCAGAATAATACACAGGGACAAGCCTATCTCATTCCCAGTCTTCAAATCTATGAGAATTGATCTCCAGAATCCCTGCTGGTTCTGATTTTCTTAACTGGTATATCAGCATGGCCACATAGCTTGCCTGATTGTTCCCTGACACCTAACCAGGAATAAGAGATAAAGATCTTGAATATTTTGTACACTTCTCTGGAGGACCACTTTGGTAAAGGAATAGTCATCCCCTCCGTCTTCCATGCAGGCTCAAGCCATCCATCTTCAGAATCCACATCTAAGTGAAGTTTTTCCTGATCCCTTCTTATGCTATTTCCATTCTCCATGCCCTTCGGATGCCTCGGGATCATAAAATATCCTTTCTCTGCACCCCATAACTCAACACACTTCCTACACTGCATTGACACAGATGGATTGTATAGTGGCCAAAAATAATGGTCATTTTGTATCCCTGTCCTTTGCAGTGTGACCTTGCACCTTCTCCCAACAAAACTTGAGTCTACTTCCTGACCTTTTGAATTTTGGCTAGCCTTGTGACTTGCTTTGACCAAAAGAATTCAACAGAAGTGACTTTGTGTCAGTTCCAAGTCTATGCCTGGAAAGACTCACACACCCTCTCTTGTTCTCTTAGACTTCTATTTCTGCTATGAAAACAAGTGAAGGATATCCTTTTGGTGAATGAGAGATCATCTTGTGGAGAACCATGATGCTCCAGCCAGGGTTATTGTAGAATAGCCTACAGCTAGCCAACCCACAAACAAGTGAGAAAGCCCAGCCAAGATCACCAAGTCATCTCCCTGATCAAAACTGGCCAGTAACTCATAAGTGAGCATGACTGAAACTAGATGGACATCTAACCAGAGCCCAGCCTAAATTACCAACTCACAGAACCATGAGCCAAAGAAACAACTGTTTTTAAGCTACCAAATTTTGAGGAGCTTTCTTACACAACACAACCTGAGTGATAAACTACTTTTCTCACTTCTGGCTAGAATGTTGCCCCTTGAAAGCAGGGAGTATGCCTTGGTCACTTGTATGATGTGCACGTTATAATAAAACTATGTGAAGAAAATTTATTTAATGAAGGAGGAAAGGTATTTTTCTCTTCATATCTTCAGCTGGTCCTATATGGTTTGTGACAGATTATATTTTCCAAATTGGCTATAGCACTAATTCCCATCCCACATGTTCTTCTGCAAGGTGACTTTGCCTTCCTCCATCAAAAGGTAGAGCCTATTTCTCCAACCCCTTTAATCTGAATGAGCCCTACAACTGCTTTGACCAATAGAATACAACAGAAGTAACATTGTGCCAGACCTGAACATACCTCCTGAGAGCCAACTGCAATAGAAGAAGAGATACTACCATACTCTGTTAAGCCCAAGGCAAGTGGAGAATCCATGGGATGTGAGATGACAGAGAGGGACAGAGAGGCACCAAGGAGCACCAAGGCACACGGTCATTTTAAGCCACTAAATTGTGTGATTTTCTCTTAGATAACAATAATGTCTTAGTTCATTCAGTCTGCTCTAACAGAATACCATAAATTGGGTGGCATATATGAAACAGAAATGCATTTCCCATAGTTCTGGAGGTTGCAAATCCAAGATCAAAGTGCTGGCAGATTTGGTTCATTGATAGCCACTTTCTTCCTGATTCATAGATAGCTGTCTTCTTGCTGTTATTCACATGGAAGGTGTGAGCTTCCTGGGGTCTCATTTATAAGGGCACTAATTACCTTCCAAAATTCCCACCTCCAAATACCATCACACTGGGGATTAGGCTTCAGCATATAAAATTGAGGGAGACATATTCAGTCCATAGCAAATAAATAAGCAAAACATGAATAGCATGTTGCAGCTGAAAATCTAACTCTAAAACCTTTACTATGTATTTATATCCTGTTTTTACGTTTTACAACTGTGTGAAGATGAGGAGCTCACTTAAATTTTCTGATTCTCGGTGTCCTTGTCTATATGATAGATTTGCATTCACTCATTTAATAAACTCTATCAAGAGCATGGAGGTAACATGATGAATAAGCCACAATCTCTGCCTCAAGATGTTCACGATTTGTTTGAGAAAACAAGTTAAAAGGCCAGAAAATCATAGGGCAGGGCTGTCAGTTCTTCTATTTCACTAAGTACAGCAACCCCTGGAACCCATGGGATGGTTGGGAGGAGTACTAGGTTCACTGCTAGGGCTGGTAGGGGAAGTGATGGAAGCATTAGACTATAAACTGGGACCAACAATGCAGGAAAGTTAGCCAAGTGATGGAGATAGGATGGATCAGAATGAAGATGTTTAAGACAAGGGAACAGCATGTATTTAGAGTTCAAAGCTAGAGAAAGTTCAGGGCCTTAGGGAAGAAACAACCAGTTGGATTCGGAGTAGGTGTGAAAGCACAGGATGTTTATATCCATTTTAAGTCCATTATTACAGAGTTGACCAATCTAAGAGACCTAAAATGAACTTCTCAGAAATGAATTAAGCAGTCAATTTTAACCTTTAAGGAGGACACAACTTGATGAATGTGCTGTGAAAAAGGGTTATTTTAAGCATTCCTGGGAGAAAAAAAAAAGACTTGATTCTAGAAGAGAAGATGGTTTTACAATTCAGAGGTGTGTTCGGGGAAGCAGTGGAGAATACATAAGTCAATTAAGAAATGTAAACTCTTTTGTTTTGCTTTAAATAGAAAAAGTCCTACTCAAATAGGACTCAAAAGAAAGGATCCCATTTGAGTTGGAAAGTGTAACTCCCTGAAAGAATTATCAGTGAGAACAAACATTATTTGATGCTGTTTCAAGCCCTGTGAAAATTATATCCACTTCTGGATTATACCCATTTAATACAGGGACAGAGGATAGAACAGTGAAACATTAATTGAATCAGGGGTCAATAGGTTACAATACGACTTTCCAAGCACAAGAAGTATGATGCACAAACCAAGGAGGGGAGATGAATGTTTCATTCAAGCGGTGGAGGATTGAGTTTCAGGGAAGCAGAGTCCTCAACCCAAGGAAAGTAGAGTTGGGGGGAAACCTGCCTTTACTTGGGAGCCTTGGGTCAGGCTATAAGGATATCATTCATTAAAGCAATGCTGGAGAGTTGCCTGGGCCCCTGCCTTGACCCAACTATAAACCTCTCAGGAGGATAAAATATCAGGAAAATGAACATTGCAAGTAAATGACCTTAAGGAAATCAGTGTTCCTATCCTAGACCTGTGGGTTCCCTGCCTGCATGTTCCCTTCTAGACCACATTCTGGGTTCTGGGAACCCGAAATTCCATTCCCAAAACATCCTAAGCCTGTTTCCAGGGCCTGTACAGTCTTTTTTGCTTAGGTCTGTCCTAATAAAAATTACTCAGGGATGAACTAAAAATGTTTCACACACAATGTCGTTTTAACCTCAGATCCTCTGGAAGTGCATTATCAATTCTGGTACAAGCCATGGACTAAGAAGAAAAAATGCAGGAAATTTACCCTGATCTCTGTATACTTCAAATATGGACCGGTCCCAGAATAATTCAGTAAGTGTTATGATCCTACATATTAAGTAAGGGAAGTTGCTTAGTGTGAAAGAACCAATGCAAAAAATAATTAAATCTCTCCAGGAGGGAGAAGCATAGAACAAATAAGTATTGAATGCCTTTGTTTAAGTTTACCTTTCCATGAATGTGTGATGAGTACAGCAGCAAATATATGCAAAGTACATTAAGAACATAAACACACAGACAATTAGCACTAGTGTACCCTTCACAATGCAGAACAATTGTGACACCTTCCAAATGTTTAGATCACTCTTTGAGGATTAAATTTGGGAAACTGCCATGGGTGAGGCCATCTGTAGAAGTAAATCACTATTGACAGCCAGGTTCCCCAAGAGTTTTAGGGAGTCTCAGAAGGAGATTTGAAGAAGCATAACAGGAACATGATTGTCCCTGAGAAAATTTGAACCTCACCAGGTGAAAAATTCTGGTTTTGAATTAACAAATGAGCCAACAGAGAAGGGATGTTCAGTACAAAGGTGAGAAATGGACAAATGAGACTGAGAATTGACACCAATAAGTCACCTACCCTGGACGTTCAGAGGAAAGGACATTGGAATGAGAGCAATTGACAGTAAGGTATCTGTGACAGGCACTTGGAGAAGAGTGCTTGAAACTTCATAACTTGAAGACATTGGCCATTATCATTATCTCTCTACCATTTCTTGGATTCCATGATTACTCATCAAGTAATGATTTGAGTATCATTTGGATTCCCATGTAGGCTAGCCTGTAGGGAAATGACTGGCTGCTTGTGAAAGTGACATAGCAGATGCACCCAAAGATGAACCCAATGAGTCATGGCCTTACATATTGCCTACCCTTGAGTGTGGCTTATAATCAATACCTTTGTTTTGCTTCTTACCAATGAACTATGACAAAGATGATGGATGTCACTCTTGTGATTGTTTCATTATCTAAGATGCTGCCTTAGCAGACTGGACCTAGAGAGATTCCCCTGCTGGCCTTGGAGAAACAAACAGTCATGTTGTGAACTGGCTCTGAAGAAGCCCACATGGCAGAGAATCATGGACAGCCTTTAGGAACTCAAAGTGGACTCCAGCCTCCAGCCAGTAAGAAGTGAGGCTTGTAGTCAGACAGTCTCAAGGAAATGAATTCTGCCATCAACCTGAGTGGGATCAGAAACAGATTCTTCCCCAGTCAAGTCTCCAGATGAAAACCCAGACTGGGCTGACATCTTGATTGCAGGTTAAGGAGGCCATGGGGCACAGGACCCTCAGCTGTTCCCAGACTCCTGACCCACAGAAAATGAGATAATAAATATTTGTTGTGTTAAACTGCTGTTTGGTGACTTGTTATGCCAGAATATAAGACAAATACACTGAGTTTCAAGTCTCCTTCTTATAACAAAGAGCAGGCAGGATGTGCTGTGTGTACTCATAACAGCAACTGGCAAGTGTAGTGTATCTGTGTGTATGTGCATGCACATGTGTGTCAACAAGCTTTGCACACAAACACAGATTAAATGAAGACCTAGTACTTAGAGAAACCAATAGGCTGGGGATGCTTCCTATTGGATAAGGTAAATGAAGAGGAGCACTTGGCATTCATAAATCTAAGATGATTTCCACCCTGATGTTGTATGGATTTGAGATCAATGGTTAAGAACATGTATTTGGGTGTCAAAAGACCAGGTTTCAAATATTTTTCTACTGTGCAACTTTAGAACAATTACTTAAAGCCTATAGCTCAGTTTTCTCATCCATAAAATGAGAATGATAGTAGTTAGTACATACCACATAGAGTTGACAAGTACATTAAATGAGCTAATATATGTTAAGTGCTTAGAATCAGGGCTGACATAAACTGAATTCTACGTAAACATTTGCTATTGTGAATCAACAGCTAAAAAGTGAAGGTGTCAATTATGAACCCAGGAATTAGGATATGTGATCTTCATATTCAACCTCGTTGTCCAGTGCCCTCAGGAAGACCCAGGAAGAGGCCCAATAAGCTTCAACATTATTGGTAGAAAAAAATGGGTCCTTTGACTTTGCACAATCCCAGACATACAAACACACATCTATCACCACTGAGATTGTTTCCTAACTTGTCTACTGTGTACCTGATAACAGCAAATAAAAACAAAAATTAATATGAGTGAAACAACTCTGTCTTCCTGTGCATAAGGGATGGTCATAAATCATTCATCAGCAGAAAAGCAAGTGAGTGATCATGCATCTCAGCAAATAAATCACCCATCAGCAATGTTTCTGGAAACTGAAACAAGAAACTTCTGCAGGGAATTGAGCAAGCTTACTGAGATGGATAAGTCAGGCACACCATTAGTCTGAATTAGAGTCTAGACTTTAAAGGAAAGTCCATCTCCTAACTGACAACTCCAACCTCAGGTGTTACTATATAATTTGACCTTGTCCTACTGAAATCAGAGTCCTAAACAGTCTGTTTCCTGGCATGTAAGAGAAATTTATAACTGGTATGAAAAAGCAAGCTTCCTGGACATCAGCTGGGAAACTGGCATTTCAGAAGCCATCCAGACCAGAGATGTGTTCCTGACACATTTTGGATACAAGTTGAAACTCAGGAAGGTGATTCTGACAAACCAAACATATAATTTAAATAATGAAATATTTTATCCTAAGGAAATATTTTAAAAATTGCCTATCAAAAAAGTCATAAAATCTTGAAGCTCAAAGGGACCTTAGAAATTAATGAGCTCAATGTTAGTGAGGTAAGATTAAAGTGCTTTATCCCAAGATTACAAAGCTAGTGCGGGTCAAAACTGGGAATGGGACCTAAGTGTCTCATTTCTCAGCCAAGGCTAAAATAAGAAAAATAAGGAAACTGAGGCTCAGAATTGTTAAGTAACTTGCCCAAAGTCAAAATGTGAATAGGTGGAAGATTTATGGCTGGAACTTGTCTTTCTAATCCTAATATTCTTGCTTTTTATATCTTCATTATAGTACCTTCATTGTGAAGATAAGATATTATGTTCTGTTCCCAGGACGTGGCTTATAGCATGACATACATTCAATAAATTTTATCTAATATTAAAATGATAAAAATGAGAAAGTAGTTTCATTATGTTAAATTGTCATTTTTCAGCACTACTTAAAATATGGAATGCTTGAGTCATAGACATATAATCCCATACAACATAGCATCTAACCAGGATATTTTGTCTCTTTATGATGAAAGAGACAGAGGTGTGGGTCCAGGACCACAGGGTCTACTGATTAAATCACCCAGTTATTGATGGCCTGGTAGAGTGGTGTTGGAATAGTGTGTTAAAAGCACGACTGATGCATTAACTTGGAGACAACACCTTGTAAGGATAGGAGGCTATGCTCCTACATTAAATAAGAGACCTTTAATATGGCCCTGTGTCCCCAATAGGAAGAATACATGAATCCAGACAACAAAAGGTGGAGGTAGGAGAAGTCCCTTTTATTATCATCCCCAGCGATGCACAGTGGGGGGAGTCACACTTCCTTGATCCCCAGCTCTGGGATATACAGCATTAGAAGTCCTCTCCTCCAAAGAGGTGCAAGGATCACAATGAACTCCAAACTACCACTGGCTCTTGTACACTTTGGGTTTCTTGTGTCCAGGACTCATCAGGCAAAAGTGAGTCACCTCTTGTCACAGGTAATTGACTCCGATCAGCAGGAGGCAGTAGGACTCCTGTTACAGGATAGATGCAAAGAGGAATATGTGTCAATCTTGGGTAATCCATGCCAGCACCTCTTGGTACTCTCTTGCCAAATGTGACTGTGATTGGACGAGTGGAACAATCTTGGCTCAAGAAGGGAATGGTTATCAGGATCTGAGACCCATGAAGAATGAAGGTTTAGGTTGTACACAGGTAACCCACCAAACCCAGTAGAGGTGATTACTGAAGGTGAGATTTAGAATGGATAGTGGAAGAAAGATAGGACAAACACCCGCTCTGGTCCCACAACCAACTGCAGTAAAATAGTCTGCAATTCATTCCACTAACCTCCCTATTATAAGTTTCCCCTCAGACAGACAGGGCCACTTTCATAAAATCAAAGAGTATAATGATTACCAGGGGCTGGGGAGAGGGGGAAAAAGGGGAACTACTAGGCAACAATAATAAAGTTTCAGTTCATCAAGATGAGTAATCTACAGAGATCTGTACAACATTGACCTATAGTTGATAACCTTGTACTGTACACTTAAAAACTTTAAGGAGTCAAAACTCAGCATAGAACATTTAGCCAATCACTTCCATCACAAACTGCCCCAAATAAAGTGGGTGATGGGCTGGTTCCAAATGGACAACTATTTTATGAGAGCCTAATATGACATTTCATATCATCTCATTGGTCATTGGGAAAACAATGATAAGGCAGAGCCCTTGACCTTAGGTAGCTTCAGGCCAGGAGAGAGAAGTATGCTAACAGATTATTTTGATTTCCTAAACAGCTTATTTTTGATTTGGAACTATCAGGCTGTGTGTGGGGAGATTCCAATTTATTTTCACCCACAACTTTTTTTAGTTTCACATTCCAGTTATGCCTGTACAAATGGAAGAGCTAGAAAAATCTGAATGCTAAATGTGAAATAAACTTTGCTGTCAGGCATAATTTAGTGACCCATGTTTTGTCATCCTCATTGGTCAGATATTTTAGTTGTCACTAACTCCCACTTGTTTTAGCCCAGTCAGCTTCCAAGAGAGAGCCCTCTTCTCAGAATTATTTGTTTCTAGGCAGCAAAAATTATCGATATCTGAGATGATTAAACTTGATAGCTCACCAAAGCAAGGTGGAATGGAAATGGCCTAAGTTCAAATTCTTCATTAAAAAAAAAAAAAAATTGGTCTGAAACATAAGAATTGGGACCAGAAGGGCTAAAAATATATTTTTGTGCCATGAGGGGCAGTGCTCTAAAGGGATTCTTTTGTACCATAAACAACAGACTCCTCTGAGCCAGCATCATTCTCTGCTGCAGGATTTGCATGTATATCATTAATCTCTTAGTCAGCTGACTTCCAGTCACATGGGTCCTGCTTGAGTCTGGGTCCCCTTTGATTTTTATGAGGCAGGGAACTTGCCTCTGAATGGTGAGTTATTGGAACTCTGTTCCTCCCAATTTGTGTGATCTTACAGGGGTTTTGTTATTAGACTTGTTCTATGAAATGCAAAGTGAAGCCCTTTAGCAACAGCCATCCTTTTTTGATAGAGTCAAACAAATAGTTTCCTAGTCTCTTTCTTCTCTCATCTTTGTAAATGGAGCACAGTTGTCTGGTCGAAGCTTATAACATTACTCCTACATTCCCCTCACTGCAGTTTTTCAAAAAGAGGAAATGGGGGTAGAGTAGGAGATGGGAGGGAAGGGGTAAGGAGGCAAGGAGAGAGGAATGGAGAGAAGAGGAGGAGAGCAGGGGAGAGGAGAGGAGGGGAGACGAGAGGAGAGTAATATATGATGTTACTCCAGCTATGCCCCAAGGACATACCCACCTTATAGTGGGGGCTTGAAGGTAATTATACAAAGTGGGTTTTCCATTTTTTAAGTATGTGAGTTTCATTATTACCATTTGGGGTCGAGTATATTTTTAAAGAATCTTTTTTGAAAAACAATATTCAGAATAATGCAATAAGAAATTTTGTAATTTTTCAATACTCAGAGAACAAATAGGCAATCTATTAATTGTCCATTCCAGTGGAATTTCTAGGAAATCTTCACAAATTAACACATCTTGAACTTCCAAGAAAATGTTACATCATGCATAAAAGTATATTAAAAAAAAAAAAGAAAAGCAATGTCATCACTGTCTTTTTAAAAAGTATACTTGAAATTATTAATGTAAAAGCAACTCTCTTTCCCAGGGACTAGGCTGAAATAAGACTGAATAACTTTTGGGACAATAAACATGGCAAAGGGGAAATGTTATCAGATAGTAATTTATTCCATTCCCTTACAAGCCAAAATAGATTCTAACCAGAATAGCTTAGTTTCAGATTGGCTCTTCCTACAGTATTTATGAATATAATTTTTTAATTTTTTTAACCAGAAGGAAAAGTAGATTATTTTCCAATAGATATGTGGTCCATGGGCAGGTATAGTTTTCTGAACCAATTTTCTGGTAAGTGTCAGAGATCCCAAGAAGAATTTCTCCAAGTTCATACTTTATCCACTCTCCTGCTTCTAGTATCCCCTCAGTAAAGACTAGAAGAGAAAGAAAATATCTCTGATCTTTTCAAAAAACAAGATGTCAAAAAGATGAAAAACAGATCAGGTTGTGCAACTTTATATGTGAGAAAGGTAAAATTAGAGTGACAAAAAAAAAAAAGGAAATTCTCATAACTTGAACATCAACTATGTGCCAGACACTATTATAGGGGTGTTTACTTTGTGGAAATAAATGATCACCATCCAAATGTGAACAAAAAGGGCTATTTATCAAGAGCTGGCTATAGCAAGGGAGTCAACCACTGTCACTTGCATTTTGTCAGAGATTCAAAAACAGGAAGAGGAGTGGGAAAGTTTTATAGTAGAAAAAAGAAAGTCTTTAAATATGCTCTGATTGCAGGCTGTGGTCACAGGGAAGCTGTAGGTGGGATAAGTAGAAGAGGGACCCTCTATGTGATTAGTTGGGGTGCATATTTGGCTTTTTCTGGTTGGTCTTGAGTTGGAAACAGAAGTAAAAAATTAGGGAAGCTGACAGTTATTAATCAAGTCTTGCTCATTTGAGATCAATTGTTACAGGGGTTATTGTTTGACTTCCTGTATTTTTACTAGAGACAGCAGTCTGACTTCCTGGAAATCTGACTTCTAGAAGTCTGGCTTCCTGGGCTATTTATTGTATAAGGGATTACTTTCCTGGGCTGGTTGCTGCAGGTTATGGGTCTGAATGAAATTTTAGATGGTCTGGCCATTCATTGTCCATTGGTATAATCAGGCTCTCAACAGATATTTTCTTCTCATTTCAGTTTTACCTCCATTCTGTGAATTAAAGACTATCTTCCCATTTTATGAAAAAGTAAACCAAACCTCAGAAAGATGTCAAAATCTTGTCTATAATGACTCAGTTGGCAAGTTCCTGAGAAACAGATTTAACCCAAGTTTGTCAACATATTACTCTTTGTGGAAACAGAACACTTCTGGTTGGTCCATTGTTTTAAACCTTGGATTGTCAGGAAATACAAGCTTTCTTACTGATAAGAGTGCTTAGGAGAATGTTTCCATCGTCCTCAAGGTCAGCAGTTCTGCATACCATACCTTAACTGCTTCCAAAGAAGCCTGTAGATCCAAGAAAGATCTAACAGATGTACAGTTGATCCTTTTCATCTATGTGCACATGTTCTCTGTCCATCATTGTTTTCCTCTGCTCATCAGTTTAATATGACGAACACTATTTGAGAACTTTAGTACTAGAGGATATCAAAATGAATTAATTCACATTTGTAGCCTATGATTAATTCTTATTATCGTGGGTGGGAAAGATATTTAAATACATGATATAATCAGCTAAGGGTCATGTGAGAGATAGGTCAGGCCATTGCAGGAGCTCACCATCAAGGCACATTGCCTCTGGGAGATCATGAGTTCAGGATCAAGAAAAGCTGAGTCACAAGGGCAGCAGCATCCAGCTGGAGGAAAGTCATGTGCCTTTGTCCTGAGCTATTTACTACCTGTTGCTTGGGCAACGCACCCGCTCCCGAAGCTTAGCTATTTCTTATAAAGTTTGGTATCTTCCTTTGCCAGTATCTGTTTCCAAGACTGCTTTGATATTTCTGCAAGATCTTGTGTAATTTTCCATCATTGGTGATAGGCAGGGTTTGGAGTCAAATTCCAGAGCCTCAATTCCATCAGTTTTCCCTTCCACAGGATGTATGAGCTCAAGCTCATAGTGGCAAACAAAATACACTTTTTCTCAGAAATGGGCAAGTATTCAATAATTACAACTTACTGCAGGGCTCCTGGAGTAGGTGGAAACTGAAAATCAAGCTTTGCTAAGGCTGCCATAACAAATTATCACAGACTGGGTGGCTTTAAAACAACAGAAATCTATTTCCTCACAGTTCTGGAGTCTGAAAGTCCAAGATCAAGGTGTTGGCAGGGTTGGTTTCTTCTGAGGACCCCGGCCTCCTTGGCTTGCAGATGGGCCCCTTCTTCCTTTGTCTTCACATGGTCTTTACTCCCTGCATGCCTGTATCCTAATCTCCTCTTCTTATAAGAACACTAGTCAGATTAAATTTGCACCCACCCTAGTGACCTGATTTTACCTTAATGACCTCTTTAAGAGCCCTACGTCTACATACAGTTACATCTGAGTTCTTGGGGTCAAGACCTCAACATAGAAATTTGGCAGAACACAATTCAGCCCATAACACGAAGCCTAAGCTTAGGCATCAAGGTGGGTCTTTCGGAAGATTCATCCCTGCATCTCAATGTTTGGATCGAACTCTAATTCCCCTTCTATAAGCCACAGCCAAGTAACCACGAGCTGGAAGTGGGAAATCTGGATGCTTGCTTCTGTCCACAGGACAAGTCATGCCTGACCTGCAGGCTAGAACCTAATATCTTGCCCAATGCAAATATGCCCAGGAAGTAGAAATGGGAAGCAAAACAAGGTCAGGTGTCTTTTAAAACATAACATCCTGCCCATTAATAAAGGGAAGTTGGATACATCTCAAGTTCTGTACAATCTGGTGAGCAACTCTGCCCCTCTAAAGGAAGCATTGGAGGATAAAGGTAGGCTGGGGAAAAAGGAAGAAACTTAACTATAAAATATCTCTACTACAGTCAGAGGCTAAATTAATGTGGGAAACAGGGCAGGAATTGCCTTCTTGCTCTGTCTGCTCTTTGGGTCCTGGCCATGACCCACATGCTCAAGACCATCCACATTCTTCTTCTGCCTCCACCTTGGCTTCCCAGCCTCAGTGCTTACCAGAGCCTAACTTCTCTTGCTCACCACCCAGCAGGATATTCTCTGTCTGTTTCATAATTTAGGAGCAAAGCATCCTTATCAACTCCTCAAGATCCAAGCTCTGCCAGGAACACGGTCTACATGAAATGTATAGATCAAAATCCTAAAGAGTTTGACATTTATATTTTTAATATATACTTTTTGCCTTTTTAAAACACCCACAGGCTGTGACTGAAGTGGAAGTGTTTGCTTTTAATTGCAGCTTGTACTCCATTGGCTCTGGGGCTGCGAATCTTCCCTCTCCTCAGAAGCATAACGTTTGTATCAAACAGAGCTGGGAATGCAGAAAGGAACAAAAGGTCTGAAATCCCATGTGATAAGAAAACTTATTTTAAAACTCTTCAATAACAGGCATCTGGAGAAAGTTTAATTCACAGAGGAAAAAGATTTAGCATACAGGGCTACTATAAACCCTTTAATGATTATTTATTTCCAACCCCAAGCCCCTGTTTGGAAGCATTTCATTTCTCTTCATCTAAAACATAAATACTGGCAAGTCTGCAGCAGCATCTTTATGTAACAATCGCTTGTTGAGCGCCTCCTAGGTTCTGTGGGGTACACAAAGATGAAAGAGGCATGGCGTTAGCTTCAAGTGGCTTAGAACCTGCCATAACCAAACTGGTTCTCATACAGCTTACATGCCCAGGGAGACAGACGATAAAACTTCCATCTGGGTCCAGGTAGCCTTGTGACCAAAGTTCTCCTAAAGGTTTTGCTTCCAAAACATTCAAGCAACCTGTTCACACATCTGAATCTAATATGTTCCACTGTGTTATGAGTCAGGTTTAGTTACAAACATTAAGACTCCTGCTTTCTTGAATAAGAGGATTATAAGCCTTCTTTAGATGTCTCAGAATTCAATTACTAACATCTATGCATAACAATAAGGTCTATTTTTTCACCAGAAATATTTTCATTATGATGAGCAATGCTGGGTTGAAGCCTGCTCAGGAGATACCACAGATTTGTAGTCCCAACAGCCTGCATCTAAACAGAATCTGAGCAGCACTTTTGAAAGGACTTCCTGTACAGGAGCCAAGTGCATGCAAGAGACCATCCTTATCTCCTCTTTCTCCTCCCAGTTTCTGACCTTGGTGTTCCTTCACCCCCTCCTCCCTGATACCAATAATAAACTCAGTCATCTTTATGCCAGAGAAGATAGCATATATTTGGTTGCCCCCACCTTGCATTCAGACTAACTCAACACTAATCTAAAATGACACAACTATCTCAGATGGGTAAGAGTCAACACTTATTTTCAAGCAAGGCATGTTGATTTTGCACTTCATATGCACTCTACCCTGTACTGATCCTGCTCGAATACAAGTTGTGGAAAACAAGTTCTCTCCCCTTTCAACAGCACCCTTGAACTACTGTCACACAGTGCACCTTGTCACACAGAGACATCTGTTTTCTGGTGCAGCTGGTTTGCTCCTTCTCATATCCCAACATTTATCTGTGTTCTTCCACTCCACTCACCATTCCCACCCCGCCCACCTAGTCCCCACCACCTGTGCCAGCAGATGTGCTTTGCTAACACTGTCAGATCACGCATGTAAAAATATTGTTTCCATTTTAGAGATAAGAAAACTGAGGCTCCGAGAATATGTGACTTACATGGTTGCATACTGGTTGTGAGTGGTTGAAAAAAATTCAGTTATTCTAACCCCAGAATTCATGGTCTTTTTGCAATATGGAGAATTCATAGTGTAATAATATCTTGCATTTTAGAGCTTTGTGGGAGGGATATATTTTTAGGAATATTATTTCATGTTGCTGTCATGACCACAGCTGTTTGGGAAAGGTAATATGGTTCTGAACATAGGAGATATCCATGCATGGGCACTGGAATCCAACATTCATGGATTCTGATCTGGACTCTATCCCTGACTAGCTGAGGAAACTTGGGAAATCCCTGATACTTGAGACTCACTTTCCTTATCTAGAAAAATTGAGAGGTGGGGACATAGTAATAACCCTCCCTTGAAATTCTGACATATGGAGTAAGTTAGAAGGAAAGTTGAACACATTACCTGGCACTGTGTAGTGGTCCAGTTGAGTTCGACTCTTTTCGCCTGTCTTAATTCCATACTAGGTTAGATTGAATTACATCATCAATAAAGGTTTCTTTCCAGGTTTAAAATTTTATTCAAAGCCCTTAGCCATTTTTTATTCCCTTCCTTCTTTTAGCTACATGACTATGTTTTGTTCCCAGAGTTCTTCAGGGAATTTGATCAAGATTGATAGGCTGGGGTTTTATTCCAAGCATATGGATGTGGCTTACAATTTGTGCTGATTCTAGATGTGTCTAAGTGACATCGAGGGAACTTTCTCTCCTCCTCCACCTCCACTTCCCAGGCTAATATTATTAACATAAGCCAGAGGCAAGAAAGTGATAGGTACAAGCAACAGACATGGCAAATGAATTATCTCAAGGTACTTATTCCTTGGCAGTGAGACAAGCAACCTAGCAATTCATCTGCAATAAAACTCCAAATTTTCCAGAATGAGTTGGCATAGTGCCCCCACTGGCTTACATTTTCAGCCTAATTTGTAAAGAAATATTAAGGACATTCTGTTCATATTTTCTTTTTCCTTTCTTCTTTCTTCCCATTAAAAAAATAAGTACTTATTAATTCTAGAGGTCAATTAAAGAGTAGACAGGAAGATTGACAGTCAGGAATAGAGAAAACGTGAGGTTAAAAACAAGGTCTGCACTAGACCTGCTTTTACATATTGATGCCAAAGTTACCCAAGCTTATTTGAGGTTGATAGTTGTTGATGGAGCTACTCAGCTTCCCCCATGATGGTGATTAATGCTCCTCTTTTGCAAAGAACTCCACCATTTAGTCAGGGCTTCACTCTACTGGGCTTGTTTTCTCTCTTTTCATTTAATCTAATTTGATGAAGTAAACTCTTAGCACCAAACCATCTCCATCACCCATCTTCCCAACCCCACAAAAAAGAAAAACAACAATAGTTGAAAATGTATTCAATACACCAAAACAAATGTATCTCGAATTAAAGATTATAAATACAGGTCACCCTTTAGAACAGGCAAACACAAGTCAAACATTATTCTTCTTGATTTGTTCTAGGTCATTGTTCTCCTCTGCCTGGTTGCAGGACACTAATGGATCATCTCGATAAAAATTCATTTTTCCATCCATCTGTTATATTGTACTCTTAATGTCAATTTCTCCTAATGTATCTTGATTTTGCTCCAGCCCCAGCTGCAAACACACCACATTTTATTAAAATACAGTCTCATGGCTCCTATCCTCTAAATAAGGGAAGTAGCTGCAAGATCATTTTCTCCCCTTGTATTTGCAGTTTTAAATTTCAGCATATGTTAGCATAATGATTTCATTCAATATCGTTTCCAAAGGCAGAGGCCCTTCTGAATCAATTTCTTGACTCAGAACCAGGTCAAAGCAAATAAGCAGTTTATACACATAAAAAAGGGAGATCTGATAGCAATAAATGTCAAAAGCAATAGAGAAGAGAATATTTCATTTGGGAAGCAATTCTTAAAGCATAGGAAGTTTTGTTCTATCCTAATCAAAAGGGAAAATGCAAGGGGCAAAAAAACCTCTAATTCTTCCACAGCCATCTGACAAAACTAGGTCTGAAGAAAGTTTTTAAAGTATGAAATGTTCACACAGTTTACTTCCTATCTATCTATCTACCTATCTAGATATATAAACAGGTAGAGGGTGAATTCTCCCTTACTTCATTTTTTGTCCTATTCATGCCTTCAATGGATTGGATGAGGTCTACCCACATTGGGGAGGGCCATCTTCTTACTTAATCTACTGATTCAAATGTCAATCTTATCTAGAAACACTTCACAGACACACCCAGAATAATGTTTAATCCAGTGTCTGGGTACTCCATGCCCCAGTCAAGGAACACACACAATGAACCCTCTCTCGGTGAGTACAGCCCATCTGTTCTTCAATGCACTGAGTCATATTTCTTAGGGACTTAGGAGAATAGTCTATCAGTTTCTATTCTTTCTGGGGATTGGTGGTCCCAAAGGTGACTATAAATCTAAAAATAATTCCATTTTCCTTTTTCTTTCTGAAATACAGTCTCCATTCCTCCTCATGGTCTATAAAACCTATGAGACTTTGGTACCTCACCTCCCTCTCCACACTGCCCACCCCTTCCTCCATGCTACTCCACCAACACTGGCCTTTTTCCCACCATAGGGAAGTACCTTATGTAAAATATTCTTCTCCATCACTCTTTGCCTGGTAGTAATTCTTTGCATTGGGCTTAATGTTATCTGATATGCTGTTGTTTATCTACTCCACAGAAAAACACACTTGTACAGGAAAACCTTGGAGATATTGCAAGTTTGGTTGCAGACCGCTGCACTAAAGTGAATACCACAATAGAGTCACACAAATTTTTCAACTTCCCAGTGCATATAAAAATTATATTACAAGGTACCATAGTCTATTAAGTGTGCAAGAGCATTCTATCTAAAAACATAATGCACTGGGGAGAGTGGGAGGGAGGGAGACGCAAGAGGGAAGACATATGGGAACATATGTATATGTATAGCTGATTCACTTTGTTATAAAGCAGAAACTAACACACCATTGTAAAGCAATTATACCCCAATAAAGATGTTTTTAAAAAAAAACATAATGCACATACCTTAATTTAAAAATCCTATTACTCAGCCATAAAAAGGAATGAAATAGTGACATTTGCAGAGACGTGGATGGACCTAAAGACTGTCATACAGAGTGAAGTAAATCAGAAAGAGAAAAACAAATATCGTATAATATCACCTATATGTGGAATCTAGAAAAATGGTACAGATGAACTTATTTGCAAAGCAGAAATAGAGACACAGATGTAGAGAACAAACTTACGGATACCAAGGGGGAAGCGGGGGTGGGATGAATTGGGAGATTGGAATTGACATATATACACTACTATGTATAAAATCGATAAATAATGAGAACCTACTGTGCAGCACAGGGAACTCTACTCAAGGCTCTGTGGTGACCTAATTGGGAAGTAAATCAGAAAAAGAGGAGATATATGTATACATATAACTGATTCACTTTGCTGTACAGCAGAAACTAACACAACACTGTAAAGCAACTATACTACAATAAAAATTAATTTAAAAAAATCATTTATTCCTATCAACAGTGTTCGAGGGTTCCTTTATCTCCACACCCTCTGCAGCATTTATTATTTGTAGACTTTTTGATGATGGCCATTCTGACTGGTGTGAGGTAATACCTCATTGTAGCTTTGATTTGCATTTCTCTAATAATTAGTGATGTTGAGCAGCTTTTCATGTGCCTCTTGGCCATCTGTATGCCATCTTTGGAGAAATGTCTATTTAGCCTTCTGCTCATTTTTTGATTGGGTTGTTTGTTTTTTTTGATATTAAGCTGTATGAATTGTTTGTATATTTTGGAAATTAGTCCCTTGTCAGTAGCACCGTTTGCAAATACTTTCTCCCAGTCCATAGGTTGTATTTTCATTTTGTTTATGGTTGCCTTTGTTCTGCAAAAGCTTTTAAATTTAATTAGGTCCCATTTATTTATTTTTGTTTTTATTTCCATTACTCTAGGAGACGGATAAAAAAATATATTGCTGCGATTTATCTCAAAGAGAGTTCTGTCTATGTTTTCCTCTAGGAGCTTCATAGTATCCAGTCTTGGTGCAATCACTATGTAGAACAATATGAAGATTCCTTAAAAAACTATGTATAACATTACCATACGATCCAACAATCCCACTCCTGGGCATATATCCAGAGAAAACTATAATTCAGAAAGATACATGCATCCTGATGTTCATAGCAGCACTATTTACAATAGCCAAGACATGGAAGCAACTTAAATGTCCATCAACAGAGGAATGGATAAAGGAGATATGGTGTGTGTATGTATGTATAAATGGTACAAATGAACTTATTCACAAAACAGAAATAGACTCACCGACATAGACAACAAATTTATGGTTACCAAAGCGAATTGAGGGGGAAATAAATTAGGAGTTTGGGATTAACATATACACACTCCTATATATAAAACTGGTAAACAGACGTGTGAGAGAGGAATGTGCCCAGCTTCTCCAGGAGAAACAGCAAGTATAGCACAGAGAACTATACTCAATATCTTACAATAATCTACAATGAAAAATAATCTGAAAAAGAAAAAATTATATATATATATATATACACACACATACGTGTGTGTATAACTGAATCACTTTGCTGTACACTTGAAACTAACACAACATTGCAAATTAACTATACCTCAATTTAATTTTTTTTTTAATTTTTAAAAATGCAGATAATAACCCCCTACTCCATGGGATTCTTCTGACCATTAAATGAGACCACAAGTGTGAAAGTTCTTAGCACATGCATTTTGAGAAGAACAGTGACTCAGAAACTGTTTATTGTTCAACTCTGAATGGTTTTGCATACTGGTATTTACAGAGTCAATTAAGAGGATGCTATATAGTAAATATCTATATCACTGCAAAACAAAAAATCCTTTACTGCTAAAAAATGGTAACTATCATCTGAAAATACAGGGTTCCCACAAACCTTCAATTTTTAAGAAACACAATGTCTGCAAAGCACAATGAAGCAAAGTGCCTATACTGCAGCTTATACAGGTATGACTGTACTACAGCCTCCTAGAGCAGGAAACTTATCACTGATACCTGACACATACTAGAATATTTATAAATGTTTCCTGAATGAATGAATGAACTTGTTAAGGGGTGTATCAAGTGAACACCTGAATAGGTGTAGCACAACCACAGACAAACTGATTGGAAGACAAAATGCCACTTCAGTGTTGGTGTACATTCTGATTTGAAAGAAAAGGGATTAAAAAACATTTCTTCTTTTCTAGTATCTTACTACAATTCCCCACTTCCATTATGCGCCCATTCCCCTAACATGGTCAGTATTCATCTTTTTGTTTGCACGCGTCCTTACAAAACAGTAGATTTTTTTATGCATTTAAATTTGTCTAAATGACATTGTGCTATATGTCTCATCCTATTTCTTACTTTTTTCATTCAGTGTTATTTTGTTAAGATATAACCATATTTTAATTGCATGGTAATTCATAGCATGCATCCACACTATCTCACATTTCCATTCCCTTGTTCTGGGTAACTCCTTTTTGCTATAGACACACTGGAACAAACCCCCTTATATGTGTTCTGTTATGGGCCTGAGAGAGGATTTCTCTAGGACATTGATAAAGGAGTAGGATTTTTGAGTCATAGGGCATCTGTATGCTTAATATGATTGAGTGGTACATAACCACTGGGTTTCTGAATATCAACTTGCCTAGTATACCTGGAATACTTGCACTTTTATAATTTTTGTGAATCTGATAATTGTAAGTAATATATATTTATTGCACTAATTTTAAACTTCTATTTACTAATAAGTTTAAGCTTTTCATTATATGCTTTATATATGTCACCTTTACAGTTTTAGTTCTATTTTTTTGTTCATATTCTTGATTTTTTCAAGCTAATGATCAAATCACCTAAATAAATGATACTCTTTTCTCTTATGATTTTTTACTCCTCTGATTTTTTTTCTTATAATGGGTGGCAAAACTTCCAGTCTATGCAAAGAGTCATTGTGATTACTTGTTTTTAATCTTAGAAGGAACACATCTAATTTCTAACCTCTTTAGTTTTAAACAGTTTTGTTGTTAATCTTTCTTGTTTTCTATAAATGTATTCAAGGTTATAATACTGTAAAAATTATTTATATGCTCCAGCTCTGTCCTACAACCTTTGTCAGTTACTTCCAAATATTTTATAGTTTTTTTTATAATATAAAAAATATTTAGTAGTATGCTATTTATTTTGTAAACTTAGGGGATGGTCAAGCTATATTTACACTATTGATTTCTAATTTTACTGCATTGTGGCCATAGAATATATTCTATATAATACTGAGATTTAATTAGTGGCTTAATATTCTCTCTGTTTTAGTTAGATTAACATGCTTGCTGTGGTAACAAATTAACTTGACAGCTCATTGATTTAACAGAACAGAAATTTACTTCTTGTTTAGGTCAACAGAAGCTCTCCTGCATCTGCTAACTCTGGAATCCAGGTTTCCTCTATGTCATGGCTCTGCCATCAATATGACCCATTATCCACTCTAGTTCTTAAAATCTACATATATTTTGACTCTGAATCATTTTTTTTTTAATCACCAAGCAATACATACAGCTCCTGTTCAAAACAAGCTGTACAGGGCAATGTCTTTAATTTGGATTGAAGGCAATCTTATGGCTTTCGGATGGCTCCCGCATGATAAGATTGTGTCTGGGATAATTCTGTATGTTGTATAAAACATTTTCTCTATTCCTCATTATACATACTTTTGGATCTCTTAATTCCCCCAAACATTCTGATTCTCACAAATGGTCCAGCTTGTGTTTGATTCAACTAGCCTCAGGCTCTGATCCACCATGGACCTTCTGTTTTGATGGCTATCTAGGCTCTCCCTCTTACTCTTGTCATGGTTGCCATTTAAGTCTCGACTTTTATCTACTTCCTGTTTCTATCATAGTTCTGAGACAGGAAATTCTGTGAGAAAAATCTGTTAATATGTTTTCCATACATTACCTAGGAAGGAGGAATTCTTATGTATTCCAATATTTTTCAAATCCCTGGAGAGTATAAACCCTGGTTATAATCACATGACCTAGTTACTCCAGCCATCTCCCCACTATTGATGTGATATGGAAATGGTAACATTGTATAACTTATGTTGGATTTAGCAAAAATATATGATAATACAAATAAATATCAATGTGATTAAATAATTTGTTCAACAACATTCATTAAGTCTGCTCTGTTCCTGGCCTTGGTAGTGGGAATTCAGGAGGAATAAGATCCAATTTGAAGGAGCTCTCAATCTAGAAAGGAAAAAAATCCATTAACAGCGACTAATTTTTAAAATATGTAAGTTCAATTATAGATATATGCACAAAGAACCAGACAAAGACACCTACTACATAAAGCAAATGGTAACCAAGATGGATCCTGAAGGTGGCCTTGTTAGGGGAGCACACTTAAGAAAGAGGAAAGAGCATGAGCAAACACATAAAGATGAGAAATAGTATGATGTAGGGAGGGATATCCGGCATTAGATAGTGTGGAGGACAAGCATGAAGGAAGGAGTGATGGAAAATGATTCTGGAGATGGTAGGCAGGCCCGCAGGAAACCTGGGTGCCATAAAAGGATCCTGGACTTAACCAATAGGGACAGTAGAGCCCTTAAAAAGAATTAAGCAGAAAACAGACAAGGAGTGACATAGATAAAACCTTTGCCCTTCATTTCCCTTACTACATGTGTGCAGTTTATTTTCAGAAACAGTGCTTTTCAGAAATCACTTCCTCAGTACCCCTCTGTGTTATACATCATCTGTTTACCTTCATCAGCCAAACCAAATAGGAGTTTCAGTCTGAGTGAACAAGCAAGTGTGCCACCTGACCATAAAAAGACTGTCTGGAGAATCCTTCTTATACCTGTAGCACACCAGTCAGGCCAAAGCACATGAACAGAACAAGAGCAAAACTCCTCCCTATCAGACTGCATATGGTGAATTCAGCTGAGAATTTGTTGCGAATTTATCAAATCTTCCCCTAGAAAAATCAGACACTTGTATATATGTCAAGTTTCTACTTTTAAATATGTTGAGTTTCATTAATTCCACAAGCATTTGCTAAGCCCCTCTGTGCCTGGGAAAACCAAGATGAATAAAAGAATGTTGATCATTGTCAGATTCTCCAGGAGGATACCCTGAGACAGGATTCCTGCACATATGATTCTTAAGGAAATGTTCCTAGGAAAAAGACACTAAAGTCAGTAGAAGAAACAGAAAAGGGAAGGAAGGAAGCAAGGATGTGATTTCAGGCAAAGTCCCAGAGAAGATGGCTACACCCTGATACTGCAGAGCCCTGGAATATAATTTAAAAGCTGGTTCCAATTCAGGTCAAGGGAGTTGGTGTTTCATACTCTTCAACAAGTCAGTCATTGACAAGGGACTGTATACTCCCAGCGACTTCAGTCTCTCTGTGCTGCATACAAACCAGCTCCAATAACCTAGGGTCTCAGTGTAGGTCCTTAGAAGCAAAGACAAATAAGCTGGGGCAGAGAAACAGAGAGAGTAAAAATGGTCTGAGCAGATCTGGGCAGAGTAGCAACAGGGTCTTCTAGCACCATCAAAGAACTCATAGTCTAGACAGACATGATCAGAGAGGTGTAATTATGAGTTTTGGAAACTGTGAATAAAAATGAGTTTCCTATACAACTCGAGCAAAGAATGAAGTGATCAGTTTTCCTTGGAGGTTTGAGGAAAGTATTCATTGTGGTGGAGACGTTTGTTTGCTCTCTGTTCCACTACATTTTATCTTTCCATGTTTCTGCTCTATGAAACTTGATTACTTTATTAACTACTTCTTCTAGTTTACAATCACTCATACTACAAAGGAACTCCTGGCATTTGGGTGATCTGTGATGAATGTGACTATCAGGTATTAGTTATCTGACTCCTTTCTTCACGTGGTAGAGCCTTCCTGTCACCAAAAACCTTCAGATGCTGCAAATAGCAAATGGTCAAAGCATCCAAGTCTATCTACAAAGCTACTTTGAGTAGCACAACTACAAATAAAAAAATCATAATTTGCAGTAGAACAAGGGTCTTTTCTTTATCTTTGTTTCATATGTTTATCGATGCCAAATTCAATTTACTGATCAGAACTAAAATAAATGCTTATCGACTCTCACCAGTTTATGGGTCTGCTTTCAGCTTATCTAGAATTTCTTACCATCACAGTACAGCACATGGCTAAGAATAAAACACTAGTTTACATGTTTAGTAAGAACAACAGTGATGCTATTTTCTTTCCCAATCAATTGATTCTATCTCAAATGGAACAAGAGGAGATTAAATGACTCTCCATAAAATTGTACCTATTATAATTGTCCATTTTTTGACTTAAAAATCATCTCATCCCTGAAAGACATAAAATTGTATCAAATTTACTTATCACATATCTAAGAACACAAGAAATTGCAGTCCTTTGGAATCTTTAGAAAATTTGAGTGAAAAATTTAGACTAATATTTGTTCCAATGAATATTTAGTGTATCTTCAGAAAATATCATTCCTTCACATGATGACTTCTCACGGACCAAAATAAACATTAGTTTTGTGCTTATCTCTATGCCCACAAATCTCCAGAACTGTTTTTTGGCAACTTATAAGATAGTTTAAGAGTTGACAGTATTGAAGGTAGAGATAAAGTAAGTTGGCAAACAAGGGCAGGGACAAAGTGAAGCTGGTAAAAGCACAACATAGCATATTATAATGTTCTACATATCTATTGGGGTAAAACTAACCATAAACCATATTAGCTTGTGTGAGTTAGAATAATTTTTCAGGAAAATGCAAACTGATCAGAGGAAAACACGGTTTCTGCAAAAGCAATAAAAGAAAAATAATGGTGTCTATAAGAGAAAATTAACATCTGATTGTATAATTTTTATCGCACAAGTATAATATTACTTGAACACACTTGGAAGAAAATCAAATTCTATTAAAGTCAATGCTGAGTAAGGATTAACTGACAACTCCAAAGTACTTATCTTAAAAAGACATGGAATTATTTTTTTTTAAGGATGAAATAGGCAGTTTTGTGGAACCCTGCAAAGGTGGCATAAACCACCCCAAGGAAAGCTGAGAGGAGCTAAAAGAGGGACCAAAAAAAAAAGAAAAACTTGTTTAGGATTGGAAACCAATACACTTATTTTAGCATGAGTGATTGAAATCTTTGGTGGCACTGTCCTGCTTCTCTCATGGCCCCTAGGTAGGTCAGAGTGTCAAAGAATTACATTATTGAAAACACCCACACAAGGATGGGCTTTATAATGAGTAAGTTTTGTTGAACGGGAAAAGATGGAGCCTCATGTTCCTGAAACTTTGGAAGAAGTTCCTCCATAAGTAAAACCTACTGTGGATGAATTAGAAATTTTGCTTGAAGCTTTTCGGCAAGCAACACAAAAATAGAAAACTTATCTATACAAGATTCGAAGTATTCATGAAATAAAAATAAGCCAGTGGCTCAGGAGAATTGCAACTTTTCTTCATGCAAAGCTCCTATAAGAATTTCTCCTAGGGGTTCTTAAAAAAAAAAAGAAAGAAAGAAAGAAAGGAAAAAAATCTTGTGATATGATGAATAGAGTGACCTGTACAACTTCCTTACTATATATCCCACTAAGGTTTCAGAAGGTTATTTCTTATAATATCAAAATAGTCTGAACAGATATTATAGCAAGATAAAGTTCAGTTAAAAAAAATTATCCTTCTAGGCAAGGTCTTGGAAAAAGTTCTTCAATTATTCTATGTGATCCAGGTATATATTTAAGGATAGCTGAAAGAGAGGACAGACTAGTGTATCTCAATCCTCCCTGGATACCATTCTTCTCGGCTCATCTTTGTGCAAACGTGGAGTAGCAATCAGCTTGGTACAGTTTCTTCCTGTGAGATGCCTTGAGTTCAACTTGCCCATGTTTTCTGTAGCATACAGGACCCTGTGCCTGAAAGACCAGCAGATCAAAGGAAGGGAAATAAGCACTTATGAGAATTGAGGAGACATATTAGAACAAGTGTCTGAATGCAAGCCTGCCCCATTTCCAACCAGAAGAGAGGTGAGGAAGAACTAGCCTGGAGGCGGCATTCTCACTGAAGATTATTTCCAGTCTGCTCATGAAGACCACGTGACTAGCTAAGTAAGGACCTGCATTGCTGAAAAAAGACGGCCTAAGTAGATACCCACCTAGCACAAAAACAAACATTTTTTTTTCAAACACATTAAAAAATTTTTTTTTATATTATTTATTTATTTTTGCCTGTGTTGTGTCTTCATCACTGCACGTGGGCTTTCTCTAGTTGCAGTGAGCCGGGGCTACTGTTCCTTGCGGTGCATGGGCTTCTCATTGTGGTGAGAAGAGCACATGCTCTAGGCATACGGGCTTCAGTAGTTGCAGCACGCAGGCTCAGTAGCTGTGGCTCATGGGCTTAGTTGCTCCGCGACATGTGGGATCTCACTGGACCAGGGCTCTAATCTGTGTCCCTTGCAGTGGCAGGTGGATTCTTAACCACTGCACCACCTACGAATCCCCTAAATTGTATTTTTATACAACTTTTAAAGCTTACTTTCCCTTAAATTTATTACAAAATATTGACTATATTTCTCATGTTATACAATACATCCTTGAGCCTTACACCCAATAGTTTGTACCTCCCGCTCCCTCACCCCTATATTACCCCTGTCCTCCCAGTGGCAACCACTAGTGTATTCTCTATACCTGTGATTCTATTTATTTTATGTTATATTCACTAGTTTGTTGTCTTTTTTGTATTCCACATATAAACAATATCATACTGTATTTATCTTTCTCCATCTGACTTACTTCACTTAACATAACGTCTATCCATGTTGCTGCAAAATGCAAAATTTTTGTTCTTTTTTATGGCTGAGTAATATTCCATTGTATATATATATATATATATATATATACCACATCTTCTTTATCCTTTCATCTGTTGATGGACTCTTAGATTATTTCCATGTCTTGGAAATCAAACAAACAAATTTTTAAAACACTTTAAGCACAAGTCGGATATATTTGGGCTATCCTAATTTCTAAAGGACTGTCTAAAATAGACTGTTTAGGAGATATACAAACAGGTAACTCCATAAAGCAATTTGTTGAAGGGAATTATGATGTATAAGTAATGTAAAATGACTATCCTGCATCTCCACACTAATTTACATTCCCACCAGCAGTGAGTGATAGTGTCTAATTAGTCCACACCCTTGCCAGTACTTCTAGGATAATTGTACCATACCTTCTGAAAATAAAATGGATTTTTCTGTTTACTCAATAATGCCATTTCTAGGAATTTACGTATATACATGCAAACGTGATGAAATGTACCAACTGAAATATCTGCTTCTGCAGAAAGGTGGAAATAATTCTGTCCACTGAAGACTGATTAAAGTTTATTCATACAGTGAATTCTACACTACTATCAGAGGGGATACATTTATATGGACTGATGGGGAAATATTTATTAGATAAGGTACACAAGTGTGAATGGTATAACTATTGGTTGTATGTGTATGTGTCTGTGTGTGTATGTGTATGTGTTGAAAACCTACCACAGCAAACTATAAATAGAGAGAGAGTATGGGTAAATGAAAAACCAGACTCAGCCCACCAGGCCTCTCACCACTAATATCTGTGCTCTTTCGACCACATGAGAGAGTAGATATGTTTGGCTTCCATTTCAAACCACTCAGCTAGTAAATGGTACACAGACACTTGTCAAATGGCAAACCCCATGGTGTTTTTTCCCACACATTGTTTCCTACAATCATTGCTGTATCTTAGAGATTTGTTTGTTTGTTTTTTAAATTGCCATAGAATCAAATCTCCTAAGGGGTAGGATCTTCATTTCAAAGAGACATTGTCCCAACCTCTTTTAAGTCATGCTTTTCTGGTAAAGAGCCTCATTTGTTGTTATTATTGCCTTAGTTCAAGATTTATCACCACACTCAGGGAAAGCACAACTGTTCAGTAAGAGTGCCCTCCCATTGGATGGATGGTCTGGCCTTTGATCTTAACTTGACCATCCCACTGCTGCCTTGGTCCATCTTCAGCAACACCCCCATTTTCTCACAGCATCATTTGCAAACTCAGACAAATGTTCTGACAAACACCCAGTAAGCCTGATAATTCACATGAGGTTTGCTTTCAATAAGGCTTTCACTCACTGATATCAAGCTTGTCCATTTTGTAGCACTGCCTTATGAGGCTATTATCTTATCATATAATACTTGTGTTTTTGTAGGGATTATGTACTAAAATCACTGAATAAGGAAGTTCCTTAAAAAACTAAAAATAGAACTACCATATGATCTAGCAATCTCACTCCTGGGCATATACCCTGAGAAAACCATAAATCAAAAATACACATGTACCCCAGTGTTCATTGCAACACTATTTACAATAGCCAGGACATGGAAGCAATTTAAATGTCCAATGACAGATAAATGGATAAAGAAGATGTGGTACATATACACAATGGAATATTACTCAGATATGAAAGGAACGAAATTGGGTCATTTGTAGAAATGTGGATGGACCTAGAGACTGTCATACAGAGTGAAGTCAGAAAGAGAAAAAACAAATATCATGTATTAACTCATAGATGTCGAATCTAGAAAAATGGTACAGATGAACCTACTTGCAGGCAGCGATAGAGACACAGATACAGAGAATGAACTGGTGGACACAGGAGAAGAAGGGGAGGGTGGGATGAATTGGGAGATTAGGATTAACATATATACACTACCATGTGTAAAATAGGTAGCTAGTGGGAACATGCTGTATAGCACAGGAAGCTCAGCTTGGTGCTCTGTGATTAAACTAGATGGGTGGGATGGGGGCAGGTGGGAGGGAGGTCCAAGAGAGAGGGGATATATGTATACATATAGCTGATTCACTTCATCGTACAGCAGAAACTAACACAACATTGTACAGAAATTATACTCCAATAAAGGAAAAAGAAGAAAATCAAAGATGGTTCCAATGACCCTGAACAAGTACCCAAACACAAGGTAAGGTAGTAGCCAACTTTAAGGTATGTTTTTACAAAATGATAATAAGAAGAATATCTTAGAATTATACTTATTATAGTGAATTAGTCACACTGTAAGAGGAATGAGGGAAACTATTGACTGAAGGATGAGCAAATTCACTTAGGTGGATTTTCAATTGTTCTTCAAAAGCTCGAACATTTCTGAAATTCAATTGAGCAGCAAAGAGCAACACTCTTTGCACTTTGATGCTAAAGTCTCTCTTATACTCAACATCCACTTTTCCCCCAAACAAGGCTGTAGTCTATTTACTCTAAATATAGTATTTATTTTTATATAAATTTTAATAATCAGAGCTTCTATCTGATAAGTAAATGTCTGCGTCAGACTGACTGAAATAACAAAGTGCAATAAAATGGGTAGCTTATGAACAACAGAAATTTATTCTTCACAGTTCTGGAGGCTGGAAGTTCCAGATCCGAGTGCCAGCACCAGGTCAAGTTCTGGTCAGGGCCCTCTTCTGGGTTTCAGATGGCCATTTTCTCACTGTATCTTCCCATGGTGGAATGAAGCTGAGACAGCTCTCTGAGGTCCCTTTTATAAGGGTGTTAATCCCTTTCATGATGGTTCTACCATCATGAATTAATCACCTCCGAAAGACCCCATTTCCTAGTAACATCACATTTAGGATGTATCAACATGTGAATTTTGGGAGAACACAACATTACATCCATTGCAGTAGAATATTTAAACTTGTTTGGATGCAATTATGATTATATGTGCCCAATGAGAGTTCTATACTTATAGTCATTCCATATATTTCTTTTTCCTTTTTTCCTTCTTCCAGTTTTATTGAAATATAATTGACATACAGCACTGAATAAGCTTAAGGTGTACAGCATAATAATTTGACTTACATACATCATGAAATGATTATCATGATTATCTTTTAGTGAATATCCATCATCTCATATAGATACAAAATTAAAGAGATTAAAAATTGTTTTTCTTGTGATGAGAACTTAGGATTTACTCTCTTAACAACTTTCATATATAACATACAGCAGAGTTCATTATATTTATCATGTTGCACATTACATCTTTCGTGTTTATATCTTATAACTGGAAGTTTGTTTTGACTTTTGACCGCCTTCATCCAATTTCCCATCTCCCTAGCCTCACCTCTAGTAACCACAAATATGATCTCTTTTTCTTTGAGTTTTGTTTGATTGTTTGTTTTTGGTAACTAATTGACCAGCAACACTATGTTAGTTCCTACGTTAGTTACACAACATAATGATTCAATACTTCTATACATTTCAAAATTATCACTGTGATAAGTCTAGTTATGATATGTCACCATACAAAGATATTACTTAGTTATTGACTATACACTCCCCATGCTTTACATTACATACCCGTGACTCATTTATTTTGCAACTGAAAGTTTGTACCTCTTAATCTTCCCCTCACTTATTTCTCTTTCCCCTGACCATCATCTCTTCTGGCAACCACATGTTTGTTCTCTGTATCGATGATTCCGTTTCTGTTTTGTTATATTTGTTCATTTGTTTTGTTTTTAGATTCTGCATATAAGTGAAGTCATACAATATTTATCTTTCTCTGTCTGACTTATTTCACTAAGCATAATACCCTCTAGGTCCATCCATGTTGTCACAAATGGCAAGATTTCATCATTTTTTATGGCTGATCCATACAGAGATTTATTAATCCACCAAGAATATCACATACGCATGATGATATGTTCCATCAATATTTATATTCATATTATTACCACAAATATAATTTTTCTTTTAACTGTATTTTCAGTAGCACTTATAGTAATGTCAGATGTGCCATCTTTGACAGAATGAAATTCCCAAAGCTTCACCCTCACTGAATAAAAAATCAATTGACCAATTTTGGGGATGATCTTAACTGACTTTTGGTTTACTTGAAAGATCAGATAATATCATTTAACTGTTGGCAAAGACTTTTTTTTCCTTCTAATGTAGCCAACATATTAACAGCTATGCTTTTTTTGGTACATACAAAAAAAAAAAAAACAAAGAAAATAAATTTAGAACAATACTCAGTTTATCTAAACAAAAAGCCATGTTTCACACCATTTGTGGTTGGAAGTGTTAATTTGGCACATCTATGCAGAATCTGCAGTCAGTGATATCACTATTTCCTTATTGGTGGATGGTTAAATATCAACAAATATTTTGAGCAAGTTTCACAATTATTATTAACTTTCCAAAGAAATTTAAATCTACTGCTTAATTTCTCATCAAACATGTACTTTTGCTTTTTGAGGTCATTGCTGGCAAAAAAGTAAAAAAGTGTATTGCAAAACAAACAAAAAGAAAATATCAAACAATAAAATAAATAAGGTTAAAGATTTACACCACAAAACACACGACAAAGCCACTGTAACAAGGGAGTGAAACTACTCTCTACGTGTTCTGCCTTTGTGCTGTTCAGTAGCTACAACCTGAAGGTATTGAAGGAACACATAGCCTATAATTTCCCATGTTCCCCACTGATGACTGCTGGCTGGCAAACCAAGTGGCTGGCAAGAGCGCAACAAATACTTCTCTCACCTCCACTGGAGAGCAGAACAGATTAGCTGTCTTTACTAGTATTCACATTCAAACACTTCATTTCACTATAAAGTGCCCTGCATGCTCTCCTTGAAAAGCAGGTGTTATTTTGAAACTGGAGAGGATCTGGAGAAGGGAGACAGGTTATCACTGGTTGTCCTTCAAATTTAACCACATGTTAAGGAGAGAACTCTGTTTACTGCACGTAGTATTAGACGTCATGGCAGAAAATGTATTTTTTTACATAAACCCAGCATAATTAGCTGGAGGTTCACAGAGTGCCTGATATACTGACATATGACCTTTTTTTTTTGGACCAAGAAACCCCTTTTTAATGGGATGTATCTGTGGGCACAAGATCCTTTGGTCTTTTCACAGAAGATGCTAACCTGATGGAATGATGGTATAGCTTCTTAAAGATGGAGCTAATGTACCAGCTTAGAGATGATACCCTGAAAAGATGTATCATGTACCTTAAATCAACAGTGTGTGATGTAATGTTCTCCAATAGGTAGAATATGCAGGTCTAGGAACCTAGGTGTGGAAGGAGTGGTCTTATTATCAGCATTCCCCATGACACACTTGGGAAATTTACTCTTCCTCTCCTTATGAATCTTGGCTCTATGAGTGTAGCGTTTCTTGTCCCAGAAAGGGAAAGACTTTCAAGGGACACACAGGAAATATCCTACCCAACTTAAAGTTTCTTGTTACCTTGGGTTCCTCATGCCTGTACATAGCAGGCAAAGAGAGGAATTTCCATTCTGGTAGATGTAATGGACCCTGATCATCCTAAGTAGGTAGAATTGCTGTTACATAGAAGAATAAGGAGAAAAAATTAGGTGACTCACTGGTATCCCCATGCCCAGTTTTATTATAACTGGGCAAATTCACAACCAGGACTAAAAACTCAGAGCAAGGGCAGGGAAGGAATGAATAATTGTGAACTAATAATGCCATCTATCACAGCAAGTTAAACCAAAAATAATTTTGATTTGATCTGGCTTGGAACGAATTTCCTCCAGGTTCTACTTTGGGCTATTAATTACTTTCCATTATTATTAATATTTACCTTACCAGAAGCATTACTTTCCAATTTATCCTCTTATAATACTAGGACAATGCCACATAATGCTGCCCAGGCTCAACATAACATTGTAGGAGGAGATTAGAATGCTGCATAGATTATTTTTTTTTTTACAGAATTACTTTCAAGACAAATTGAATTTCATTGCCTAAGATGAATTTTTATGCTTTTGCAGAGAAGGGACAAATAGGTGTCAGCCATTACAAAGTAAAGGATAATGACATAATTGAAAGAAATCAAACAGATTTTTATACATGAGATTTAATGCTGTCTTTGAATGAGCTTAAGGAGGTTTCTGTCAAGTTCCAAACACATGATTCATCACTGCAGAATACAAGTGACAAAATTAAGATTACTGTATTTCAATGGAAAGATAAAGAGGCTAATTCTCATCATCACAGCTATTTTTCAAACTCAAATACCAAGACAGCCTTGGAGTGAAGGGAATTGAGACTTCTCCAACAATTATTCCTCCCTAAAATATATATGGTTCCAACAATTTTTTATTACCAATATTAAACAGTTTCATTTAAAAGTGCAACAGAATTGATGAAGAAATACGTCATAGAACACAGGAGGTGTCTTTTCACTATAGAACAAGTCCTATTATGCTGGATTAGTCCTCTCTGGGATGTAACCTTCTACAACCTGAGGGCCACCAAGAATGGTTGGATGTTTCCCATTAGGACAATCCGACTCTCTCAGTGTTGAATTGGAGGAGGATTCATTGTGGATGATGAAGAAAAAAGAATTGAGAATTTCTCCCAGGTGTCTGGCTTGAGCTACTGAATGGATATGATACCATTTGCTGAGATAAAAGGGTCTAGGGAAGAAAAGAAACCATAAATCCATTGTAAATATACCTTCCTACTTCTTAAGCTATTGAAAGCTAGAAGTTTTGCTTTATTCATGAGGTTTTGATGATGGACTGTTTGAAAAGGAATTACTTGTCTTTCTCTTCTGCAATTCTTTTGATAGGACTCTCCATCTGAAACACTCCAGACAATGATTCTGAAGCTTGTTCTCTCTCTTCTCTGCATTCACCAGTATCACTCAAACTATTTTCGTGGGGTTTTAATTCCTTTTTTTTTTCCTTTGAAGAAGTTTGTAGTGATATTGTTGTCTCATTCAATTTCAACTACTTCTTCAAGCTGAAATGTGTGCATAAATTTGCAAGATGGTATTTCAAAGGCCAGACTTACTGATGGAAAACAGCACAAAACAGGTTTCTTTTTATACAAGAGAAGTTATATGACTAGAGATAACATATTTAGACATATCTAGGATCAGAAGTAGCCTTATTTACGGTCAAGAAGAGATAACGTAATTTGAAAATAAATTACAACATCTTATTTCTGGAGCTTTTAATTTTTTTTTGTTGAAGTATAGTTTATTTACAATGTTGTGTTAGTTTCAGATGTACAGAGACAAATATCATGTGACATTGCTTACATGTGGAATCTAAAAACAAAATTTAAATGATACAAATGAACTTATATACAAAACAGCAATTGACTCACAGACATAGAAAACAAACTTATGGTTACCAAAGGGGAAATGGGGGGAGGTGTAAATTAGGAGTTTGGGATTAACACAACATCTGATTTTTGTTCCCAAATATCAATTCTATTGCCTGCCCTTCATTCATTTCAGTTTTTTTTTTTTTCTTTAGATCTTGAAAGCTGCTCTTCAGTTAATAGTATTTTCCCTTGCTTGGTAACCTCTAATCTCTTCAAAGACTATGGTCCAGGAAACTAAAGGTACTGTCTTTGAGCATAAAGTCAGACCAGAGTTAGGATCTAAGCTTTCCTTCTTATTACCTAAAACAGTACCAGGAAATTGAACCACTCAGAGTGAAGGCAAGAAGCAGGATCAAACAAACAAGTGCTGTGACCTGACCATGAAGATATTGTTGAAATTGGCCTTAAGAGATTTCACTCTTCTCAGGAATTGGCAGCCCTTCATATTCTTCTAACGATTGGCAGCACTTCAAGAATTAAAAAGAGAGAAGAAAGAAATATTACAATATTCTAACAATGCCACTGAAGGCTACTGTGGTTCATGAATTTATATATGTTAACTTGTTTAAACTTGGCAACAACCCTTTGAGTAAGGTGCTTAGGAGAGTTAGAGGAGATTGCAGAGGCTATAAAAGTTACACACTTAGTAGTCAGGTAGGTAAGATTAAGACCCAGATCTGTATATCATGTTCTTATCACTCTCTCAAGAGGAGAGATAAATGAGCTGTACGTCTTGGTCTTAAAGGTTTTAAAGAGTATTGAACCACAACTATTTTCAGAGGAGGAGATAAATTTACCACAAATTTGAGAACTACCAAAAAAGTTGAGAGTGTATTAACCAGGAATTTTCCAAGGAAATAGAACCAATAGGAGATAGATAGATGATAGACAGATAGATAGATAGATGATAGATAAATAGATGATAGATAGATACATTGATTTATAATAAGAAATTAGTTGACAGTGTTATGGAGACTAGCAAGTCCAAAATCTACAGTGGGGGCCAGGCTCAAGACCCAGGAGATCTAGTGGTACAGATAAAGTCTGAAAGCCATCTGTTGGAGAATTCTATCTCGCTCAGGGAGGTTGTATTTTTGTTGTTGTTGCTGTTGTTCTTCTATTCATGCCTTCAACTGATTGGATAAGGCCCACCCACATTATGGAAGGCAGTCTGCTTTACTCAAGTCCACTGATTTAAATATTAATTTCATCCAAAAATACTCTCATAGAAATGCCCAGAATAATAAGTGGTCAACTATCTGTGAGTCCTGGAAAAGTAGTAGTAGTCCAGGAAAGTTGGCATATAGCATTAACCATCACAGGTGATTACAATAAAAACTGGCTCAATAAAAACTAGCTAGCTAAGGGAGCCCTCTTGCACTGTTGGTGGGAATGTAAATTGATACAGCCACTATGGAGAACAGTATGGATATTCCTTAAAAAAACTAAAAATAGAACTACCATAAGACCCAGCAATCCCACTACCCAGCTTATACTCTGAGAAAACCATAATTCAAAAAGAGTCATATATGACAATGTTCACTGCAGCTCTATTTACAATAGCCAGGACATGGAAGCAACCTAAGTGTCCATCAAAAGTGAGAGCGTGTCATGTACATACATACACTACCAAATGTAAAACTGATAGCTAGTGGGAAGCAGCCGCATAGCACAGGGAGATCAGCTTGGTGCTTTGTGACCACCTAAAGGGTTGGGATAGGGAGGATGGGAGGGAGGGGGATGCAAGAAGGAAGAGATAGGGGATATATGTATATGTATAGCTGATTCCCTTTGTTATAAAGCAGAAACGAATACATCATTGTAAAGCAATTATACTCCAATAAAGATGTTTAAAAAAAAAACAACAACAGTGTGCTACTAGTATAAAGACAGACATATAAACCAATGGAATAGACTACAGTGTCCAGAAATAAAACCTTGAATATATGGTCAAATTATTTTCAACAAGGGAGACCAAGACTGTTCAATGAGGAAAAGACAGTCTTTTCAGGAAATGATGCTGGGAAAACTGGATATCGCATAAAAAAGAATGAGTTTGGACCCTTTTCTAATACCATGTCCAAAAACTACTCCAAAATTGACCAATGACCTAAATATAGGACCCAAAATTATAGTACTTTTAGAAGAAAACAAATCAAAATCTTCATGACATTGGATTTGATTTTTTGAACATGACAACAAAATATAAGCAATAAAATTAAAAAATAAACAAATTGGACTTCATGAAAATTAAAAGATTTTGTTCATCAGAAGATACTATAAACAGTATAAAGGCAACCCATAGAATGGGAGAAGATATTTGCAAATCATATATCTGATAAGAAATTAATATCTGGAAGATACAGAGAACTCCTAAAACTAAAAAAAATAATAATAACAAGCAACCTGATTTTAAAATGGACAAATGATTTGAAGCGACATTTTTCCAAGGAAGATATACAAATGTCCAATAAGCATATGAAATGAAGTTCAGCATCACTAATCATTAGGTAAATGCAGATCAAACTTATAGAGAAATACCACCTCACATCCACTAGGGTGGCTACTATCCAAAAAAGAAAATAACAAGTATTGGTGAGGAGTGGAGAAATTGAAGCCCTTGTGCACTGTTGATGGGAATGTAGAAAGGTATAGCCAATGTGGGAAATAGTATGGAAGTTCCTCAAACAATTAAAAATAAAATTACCATATGACAGTAATTCTACTTCTGGGTATGTACTCAAAAGAATTGAAAGCAGGGACTCAAAAAATATTTTTACACCCATATTCATAGCAGAATTTTTCACAATAACTAAAATGTAGAAGCAACTCAAGTGTCCATTGACAGATAAATGAATAAAAATTATATATTTGTATATATATACATATATATATATATATATATATATATATGGGGGTGTACATAGATATATTCACACACACATGATGGAATATTATTTATAATATTCCTTATAAAGGAAGGGAAGTCTGATACATGCTACAACATGGATAAACCTTGAGGACATTATATTAAATTAAACAGGCAGTCATCAAAAGACAAATACTGTATGATTCCACTTTTCTGAAGTACTTAGAGTACTCAGAATCAAGAAAGAAAGTAGAAGGGTGGTAACAAAGGGCTGAGGGGGGAGAAGAATGAGGTACTGTTATATATTGGGTAGAGAGTTCCAGTTTTGCAAAATGAAAAGAGTTTTGGATGTGAATGATGATGATGATTGCACAAAAATGTGAATCCACACTATATTGCTGAACTATGCACTTAAAAACATTCTTTAAAAAACAAAACTTAATAGTGTATATATATCAATCCCAATGTCCCAATTTACACACTACTTTATATAAAATAGATAACTAATAAAGACCTACCGTATGGCACAAGGAACTCTACTCAGTACTCTGTAATGACCTATATGAAAAAAGAATCAAAAAAGAGTGGATATATGTATATATATATAACTGATTCACTTTGCTATACAGCAGAAACTAACAAAACATTGTAAATCAACTATACTCCAATAAAAATTAATTTATTTTTTTTAAAGCACTGAAGTTTGCAGACCTGAGGGCTGTTATGAATAGCTAAAGTAACTTTCCCAGTTGAATCATCCAAAATGACTCTTACACAGTTGTTCATAAAATACTTATTGAGGTTCTGGAACAACACTGGAGATGCAAAGAAGAGATACCTTCAAGGGTCTCATGGCCCTGTGGGTAAACCCAGAAATCACAGAGTAAAGAAAACAAAAATAGAAGTGTGTACAGAGTACAAACAGAGCAAGACATGAGGAAAAATTCTGATTTAAAGATGAGTAAATGGGTTCAAGAAAGCCCTCATGGAAGACTGCAATAGCTGGAGCTGGTCCAAAATGAACCTAGGGATTTCTGTGTTGGTCCAGTGGTAAAAAATCCTCCTTCCTATGCAGGGGACCTGCGTTCAATCCCTGGTTGGGGAACTAAAATCCCACATGCTGCGGGACAACTAAGCCCATGTGCCACAGCTACTGAGATCGTGCTCCTCAACAAGAGGGCCCGAGTGCCACAAACTACAGAGCCCACGCACTCTGGAGTCTGTGCGCCACAACTAGAGAGAGAAAACCCACACACCACAACTAGAGAGAAGCCCTCCACAACAAAGAACGATGCAGCCAAAAACAAAAATAAATTTAAGAAAAATAAAATGAACCTATAATTTAATGAAGAGGAATAAGTAAAAGGAGCACTCCAGGCAGAGAGAAGATTCAAGGCTAAGGACTAAAACATCAAAGGACAATTTTAGCTATGCACCATATAGGGAGAAGTCTAGTGTGGGAAAAACCCAAGTAATTCCACCTTGAGTGTTGATTGTGTATTGTAGGGTGAGCCACTAGATCTTTCTAAAATTCACCCTCCCCACCAGTAAAATAAGGATAACAGTACCTACATTATAAGGATATTGTGATAATTAAATGTGCTTAGGGGTGTTTATAGTGAGGTACAGATGCTGTCACGTGGGAAATGCCCACTCAATTATAGCTTATAACTATATATTCCTCAGAGAATACATGCCAGACAAGCCTTCTGACTGAGCCTCACAACCTGTCCATTTGGACCTTAGGACTACAGCTGACATGGAAAATGCTGAAATGTCCTGTCAAAGAAGCTGTTCCCTGAGCTTTCCAGGTGAAAGTTTAGTGAAGGCTGCAGAAGGCCAGCAAGCTGTGAAGGAGAGACTCACTCTCTGTGCAGACTCCTTCAGAGATATAAATCAACTCCCTCAGAGCTATAAATCAACTCCTCCCACTCCAGCCTTGATAACTTTATATTTAGGAGCCTGGGCTGCTTTTCTTTCTCCAAACCAGGACATGGCAATAAGTTACTGATTCCAACTGGTGCAGGGCCAGGTCAGATGACCTTTCACACAGCATAGGGCACTGACCTAGAGGAGAATGTGCATTCATGTGAGAAATTCTTAAACATGACACAGGAAGTGAGCTTAAAAACACAAAACCAAAAACAAGATCTCCAGAGTCCATGTTTCTCCTTCAGGATGGAAATTCCTCCCAATACCAGCAACATTAGCCTAGTCTTGATCTAAACCTTGTAATCTTCCTGACCCCATCCCCTACTTCTCTCACACCAACCTTTTGAAACTACTTCCAGGTCCTCATATATTAACTTCTATTTCAAGTCTCCAAACATTTGCAGGCGAGAATCCCTTGGCCTGAAGCACTTCTCCACCCTCTTTCAGCTAGTTAATTTCTATGTACCCTTCCGAAAACACTCAGCTCAAGCTTAATCTCTCTTCTAAGAAGTTTTCTTGGTCATCTCCTTCCCACTCAGAGTCTGAGGTCCCACCTCTGAGCTTCATCACCCATCAATTGACAATCCCATTTTCATGGTATTCTGTTCATGTTAACTGTCAAATAATATCATGCTGTTTTATAATAATTTATTTCCCTGCCTTTCCCATTTGAAGTTTTCCTTAATGACAGGAACAAAGTTTCATTCATCTCAGTTTCCTCAATGCCTAGTATAATGCATTCAATATGTATATGTTTTCCTTCAAGTTTTATTGATATTTAATTGACATACATCTCTGTATAAGTTTAAGGTATACAGCATAATATGACTTACATGCATCATTAAATGATTATCACAATAAGTTTAGTGAACATTTATCACCTCATATAGATATAAAACTAAAGAAATAGAAAACAATTTTTGTGATGATAATTCTTAGGATTTACTCTTAACAACTTTCATCTATACATACAGCAGTGTTCATTATATTTGTTATGTGTACCTTACAACCCTAGTAAGTATTTATCTATCTTATAACCTATAGTTTTTACCTTTTGATTGCTTTTATCCAATCCCCCCCAACAGACACATACCTCTGGTAACCACAGATCTGATCTCTTTTTCTATGAGTTTGCTTGTATGTTTGCTTGTTTGTTTTTGAAGTATAATTGACCTACAACACATGTTAGTTCCTGTTACGCAACATAGTGATTTTTTCCTATACATTTCCAAATGATCACCATGATTAGTCTAGTTATAATATGTCACCATGCAAAGATATTACTTTCAAAGGAAACAAAAACACTAATTAGAAAAGATATATGCACCCCTATGGTCATTGCAGCATTACTTACAGTAAATGCCCAGCAACAGATGAATGGATAAAGAAGATGTGGTATACATATGCAATGGAATATTACTTAGCCATAAAAGGAATGACATCTTGCCATTTGTGCCAATGTGGATGGACCTTGAGGGTATTATGCTAAGTGGAATAAATCAGAGAAAGACAAATACCGTATTTCACTTATATGTGGAATCTAAAAAACTAATGAACATACATTAAAAAAAAAAAAAGTTATAGATACAGACGACAACTAAGTGGTTACCAGAGGAGAGGAGGATGGAGGGAAAGAAATAGGTAAGGAAGATTAAGAGGTACAAACTTCCAGTTGCAAAATAAATGAGTTGTTCTGAGTTTGAACCCACAGAGATGAAGTAAGGCCCCAGAGCTTCCCTCTGAGGGGAGGTGTCAGGGACGGGCAGCCGGGGGTGACCTACCGGGGCTGAGGGGTGGGAGAGGTGGGGAGACTAGAAAATTAGTCCCCCAGTTTTGCTCTCCTTTACCTCAGGCCAGGCTGCGCTTACTTGTGCGCTTTTCCACTCTCTGTGCAGCCCTTTAACTAAAGTTAAGCTGGTCAACGAGCTGAATGAGCGTAAGGTCCAGCTGGGGGTAGTGGAGAAGGTGTCTTGGCACTCCGAATATAAGGACAGTACCTGGATCTTCTTGGAAGGGCTTCCTTATGAGCTGACTGAAGGGGACATCATCCGTGTGTTCTCACATTGGATCTGAGGGATGCTCGTCAACACCACTAAAAGTAAAAGGCCCAACTCAAACTTCACTGCTTTTGAGAATTCTTCCCTGAATGCTCCAGCTTATGCCGCCCCCTCCATTCTTGGGATTCTTCTGACAGTGCCACCCAGTTGAGCATTTAGGTTCAGATGTCGAGCCACTTGCTCCAGGTTCTAGCCAGCATTATCTAGAGAAGTTTGATGTACTGATGAAGAATGTCCGATAATGTGACTAGAAGCCATGTGAAGTATTTTTAATATAGCATCTACAATATCTTGAGCTACCATGTGGATTTCTGACACAGAGAACATCTGGTTCATCCATTCTTGATGTGACTGATCTTGTGGTTTTCCTGAGATGATTTTGACAGTGCCACTGGTTGCCCTATTTACTTGTCAGCTGCCTCTGCACAGGGCTCTGCCTGAACCATCTTACTTGTTTAATACAGAAATGTTTCATGGCATGTGCTACAGCAACTCTCACTATCAGAAGAGAGGGTAGAGTCATCAGGCATTGGAGCTGACTTTAGGCTGGAGGTGGCAGGCTCAGCCTCAATCCCATTCCTGGACACTGAGATATGTCCCTAAGAGTTCCTGCAAGGCGGCGGACATGGCTGTTGGCCGACTGGATCATGGAGTAGAAGTTGCTGGCGCTGCAACGGTACACCTCTCCTCACTCAATCCAGCCATGAGATTGAATGAGCTCATCAACGGTATGAGTACAAAGAAGAGGTCCAAGGATTGAGTCATGGGGCTCTCCAATGGTAAAAAGTCAGTGAGAACAGAAGGTTACCAGCAAAGGAGACTGAGAAGGAATGACCAGTGTGAGAAGTAAAACCAGTAGTGTGGTATCCTGAAAGCCAAGTGAAAAAGTATATCAGTGAGTAAGGAGTAATCAACTGTGTCATACATGGCTGTTAGGTCAGTTACGAAGAGAAGTGAGAATTGACCACTGGATTTAGTATTGTGAGGTCATTAGTGTTCTTTTTTTTAAAAAAAAAAAAAAGGTATGAGAAAGTTTATAGCAACTAGTAACATAAAATAAATACATATTATAATGTGGTATCATAAAATAAATAAATAAATGAGTCATGGGTAAGAAATGAACAGTGTGTGGAATATAGTCAATAACTAAGTAATATCTCTGTATGGTTGTATATTGCATTCAATATATTTTTAATGCATGGATGAAGGGATAGACGAATAGAAGGAGGGAGGAACAAAAAGAGGAAAGAAGGTAAAGAGGAAGCATGGGTCTCTCAAATCTCCCCTCCTTCCCACTACCTACCACCACAGTGGACAGACCTGTGTTCCCAGCCAGTTTCCTCTTATTGAAGTGATCTACACCTTGCTTATTGGTGCCATTCCACTGAAAATTTTCTCAAGCCTATAATTTGCTCTAAACAATCACCTCTTTGGACATCTTTTGATATGATATTGCAGAAAAAGCATGTGTTTTGGACTCCTCCAGACATCTGTTTAATCCCTCTCTGCTATTTAAAATCTCTCTGATGTTAGGAAAGTTATTTCACATTTTTGTCTCATTTTCCTCATGTGTAAAAACATTATTTATTATACCCACCTTGAAAATAAGAGTAAAAGGACATGAGGAATGTTTGAGTTGGGGGGACTTTTATAAGGACCTAAAGCAATCAGCAGGGGATCTCTCAGCCCTTGGAGTTATTATGAGGTTTTTCTGTTTCATTCACTTTTTGAAACCCCAAGGAAGTTTTGTAAGTAAACATTATAAAAATGTCTTCTGCTTCTTGCAATCACACACCTAGTGAACTAATAAAATTAGACCTCCTCTTGGCTCAACTTATGACTCCCTTAGCTTAAATATTTCCGGCTAAATGGATCTTTTAAAAGTCCTTGGGAAAAATATTTGCATTAAATATGCCAAGAAAATAAATACATACCAACATAAAATTCAAATTAGTGAGAAAGAAAATCAAGTTCACAATAAATAAATAGGCATTGCATAGGCATACCTGCTAGAGGCAAGTAATCGGCAGTGAGGTCCAACAGAGCGAAGTTCCAAATTTGGTTCCATCATCACATACTCTGACTTACACAAAGTTAGTTAATTTCTCTCAGCCTCAGTTTTCCCATCCATAAAATAGAATCAAAACAATATCTTTGTAAGAAAGGTAAGGTGAAGATTAAATGAAAATTCCCTCATATTCAAAGATAGGTAAATTTAAATACTAATGAGATGCAATTTATACCTACTATATTAACAAAAATGTTTAAAGTGGAAATACCCACTGCTGGCAGTGTAGTTGGGAAACTAATCTGCTTGTACTTTTCTGGAAGCAAGGCAAAGGATTTCAATGCTTTAAAAAAATATACAGGGGAGAGTCGTAGAGCGATTTCAAGAAATATTTACAGATTTTCACCCAAAATTCTATTCCTGGTTATTTATTCTAAAATAGGAATTTTCAGCTGTTTTGAAGAACGCTGGGACTACCTCTCAGAGGTAGGGGGGGTGGCAAGTAAGCTTTATTTTTGCTTATTATATATATTGCAAGTCTACAATATTTGAGAGAGGGGAAACATATTTTTACTTAAAAAAATTTATCCTTTGGAAACAGTTGTTCAAAGGCAATAATCCAAAAGGTAAAACATTATAAACACAATAAATTTAATTAAGCAATAACTTATATAAGATTGAAAATAATGTGAGTTGACTAAATATCCAACAGACTATAATTTTTTTAAATGATTGTTCACTTGATAAAATGCTTTGCAATTTAAAAAAGTAATAATTATGAAGAATATATTCTAACACAATAATAGGAATAGATGCAGGAGAAGGAGTGGAAGGAAAGCTAACATTTTAACATTTATTACTGATTATATGTCAGACACGGAGCTAAGCATGTGTACAGAATGTGGGGAAAGCCTATGGTATCCATTATGTGAAAACAACAGAATTCAATATACTATATATCCATCATCATTATAACTTAACCAAGTATTTTTTAAGTTCTCTTATAGTTCCCGACCTCTATGCTCTTGGTCGGGAACTATAAGAGAAATTAAAATAAATACTTGATTTTCTAAGATGTAGAGGTGAATTGTTTTCTTTCTTCTGTTTCCTTTCTGTTTCTTTAATATTGGTTTTGTAATAAAAGAAAATTATACTCTAATCTGAGAAGAAATTTGTAATGAAAAGCCATAATTTCCAGTTTGAAAGAGAACAACTGAAAGGTTTTCCAGTTTTCCAAAAATGCCTGATAAACAGATTGTTGAAAATAAACCCTTTATAATAAAAAATATTTTGTTGTTGTTTTTGTTTTTAATTAATAGAAGCACACCAATTCCGAGACTCCAAATAGAAGCTGAGAATTACAATAACCTCCCAGCTTCCATGTCTGTCCTCCTCCACTCAATTTCACTCAGCAACCAGAGGGATCTTTTTAAAATCAGATTGTACCACTCCCCTTATAAAAATTTCCAAAGGCTTCCCCGTGCACTCATAAAATAATCTAAGCTCCTTACTGTGACCCATGGGGCCCTACCTGACTTAGTCCTCACCTCTCTCTTTAGATTTCTCCTTCCCATCCTGCCTTGTGTTCTCCATATTCTAGCCACATTGATCCTCATTCTTCTTTCTCAAGATGAATCTACCTCAGGGCCTTTGCATTTGTTCTTCCATTGTCTTGAAAATTTTTCCTCCTAAGATTTTCTCCAGATGGGGCCCTTTTCATTTCTTAGATCTCCTATCAATAATCACTGAACTGTTGGACTCTTACAATGTACCAGGCTCTGTATTCAGTGCTAGTGGTCAGCAGCTTACAGGACCAGACCCAGCACTTAAGGAGATCAGGACTTTGTGGAGCACCCAGGAGGTAAACTTGCAAGCACAATTCACTGTGATATGTGCAGTGGGTGCTGAGAAAACAGAGGAGACAAGGCAGGGAGTTGGAGTTGCAGAACTAAGGCTTTCAGGATCAGGGAAACAAATTCCAAAAGAAGTTATTTCTAAGCTGAAGGATGAGCAAGAGAAAGCAAGAGAAGTGGTAAATAAATTGTCCCAGCCACAGGGACCAAGGGAAAGGGTGTCTCATTCTGGAACTGTGAGTACTTTGCTTGAGACTCTAGAGCCTAGTGGGTTCACCCAGAACTCTGCATACACAGGCAGAGGAGTTCTTAGTCATCTTATTGAAGAGGTAGGAATTCTTGGATCTCAATCAATTCACCCAAGGGTCAATTGCCAAAAAAATAGAAATGATGTGCTGCTGTCCTCATAGCTCTACAAATTCCCAGTGCTGACCTGACTTTCCTCCCATTCAGGAGTGGTGATGGATCCTAAGTTTTCTGGATGGGATCCTAACAGCCTTCCTTCTCCTTCTAGATTAATCAAGGGTATCTGGGTCAGTCCACTCACCCAAACTGTCTCAGAGATAAGAAAGCCCAGAAACCCCAAGGAGATTAGATTTTATGCTTAACACCCAGGACCCCAAGGGAAAAGAGGACAAAGGCTTGACCATGGACTTTGAAAGGCACTTCATCCCACCATGCTCAGCTGCATCTTCTGAGCTGTGTGTGGATGGGAACTATAAAGAAAGACTGAATGTGTTTTTTCTTGTTTTCTCACCAGTATAAACTAAATACTAAAATAAGGGGCAGATTGGGGTGAAGTGGAGAACAGAAATAACCCACATCCCAACAATAAACAACCCTTGGGAAGAGTCTGAAATACCAATAATGTGGTTCCTACCTTTCTATTATATCTGAAACTGTTGTAACAAAAAACCATAGACTGGAAGTCTTAAACAACAGACATTTAGTTCTCACAGTTTTGGAGGCTGGAAAGTCTGTGATCAGGGTGCCAGCGTGGTCAGGCCCTGATGAGAGCTCTCTTCTTAGCTTGCAGACAGCTGCCTTTTTGCTTTATCTTCACATGACTTAGAGAGGGGGAGTACACTCTTTGGTCTCTTCTTTTAGGGCACTAATCCCATGCTATGGACCTCATCCTCATGATCTCATCTAAACCTGTATATCTCCTAATTGTCCCATCTCAAAATACATCACCTTGGGGGATTAGACCTGCAACATATGAATTTTGGGGACACACAATTCAGTCCATAGCACCTACTGACTGACTTTCTTGGGAGTTCTCTGTTTCTTCCCTTTTCTGTTCTTTCCATCCCCTCCCCCTATCAAATAAACAGTACAACACAAACAACAGCTACTTATAGTTATAAAACACAGTATGCCAGATACCGTTCTAGAAGCTTGATGTGTATTAACTCTTTTAATTCATGCATAAGCCAAAGAGGCCAGAACCACTATTATCCTAGTTTTACAGATTATAAAACTGAGAGAGAGGTTAAGAAACTCCAACAAGGTCAACCAAACAACCCTGCCACAGAAGGAATCCTAAAGATGTAAGGGACAGCTGGATTTGAGAGATCCAGACTGAAATGAGGAGGGTGTTGCAGGCAGGGGGAGAGGTGGTGAGCGGGGGTGTGGCCATAGGGAGTCACAAAGCGGGTTCAGAGGAACATGAGGATGCACTAAGCACTCTGGACTGTACCTCCTCTGACTGTGCATCCCTTCACAGTGCTTTGCATGGGCTCAACCCACAGCACCTAGATGATTAGGTCATCCGTTATGGAATCCAAACTCTACATTTTCAGAGCTCCTTCAGGAGGTCCATGTTTCCATGTCCTGAAAATAATTTTTGATTCCTGTCACTTTTAAAGTATCTGAAAAGAGACACCTATTAATAAAATGGATAAAGAGGAAGCCAGGTCAACTTGAAGCTATATCTAAGGAAGTTTATTCATTCAGCTTTTGGAGAGGGTGTATCCATATTTGTGGAAAGGAAATTTGATGGCAGCAGTCCTGGGAATTGTTTTCTAAAACATAATTGACAAAGGAGCATTTTGTGAATGCTGCTCTAAACAGAATTGTCAGTGGAGGATCCCCTACAATTATGGCCACTGTAGATGAAGGATCTATATTCAAAGGCGTCATTGTGAAGATGCAGGCGAAGGGGTAGAATTAGTGAAATAATAGAAGTTAATTTCTATTTTCCTCTATCTGAGTGAATGAGGCATATAATTAACTCAAATCACCTTCACCCACTTACACGTATGCTGAGCACGTGTGCACATGCACACACACTCACACAGAGCCTCTTCTGTGTCTATATTCACAGCCACTCACACAAAAGGAGCATCAAAACAAAAATAATCAGTTTTCTGTAAAAAGAACCACACCTTTTTTTCATACCACACTCACCGCCGTTTTGTGGCTTGACCTGTTCCTTTATTAGGAACCCATTCATTGTTACCTTGTGGTAACAATGATGATTGTTAAATCACTCCTGATGATTTAGATAGCAGATGTTGATTTCAGTCCCTACTACATCAAAAGGAACTGTATAAGCTTATCCTGGTCCTCAATTCCCTCACCATACACCTGCAATGATAATATGGAAAGGGGCAGTGTTTTGTTTTGTTTTTTTTTTACCTAAAAGATGCAGATTTTCCTGATAAAGAACCTGAGAGCTAATGTAAATGAAGACACCACATTTCCTTGCTGCAGAATTGCCTAGATTAAAACAGCTTCCCCATGGGAAAAATTTCTGTCTTGTCTGCACATTTTTTCAGCTGGACATCCAGTCCCTGCACATTCCTGAACCAAAACATCTGGCAAACCTTCCAGATACCAAGCCCCAAGGGGTTGATGAAGATCATGAACGCTGCCAAGGGCGACTCAAGTTCCTGTCCTTCCCAGGTCTGGCACTAGAGTGAGGCAAGTGAGGCACGTTGGGGGGCAACATTTAAGGAGATGCCTGCCTACTGTCAGGTCATCCAAGTGCCAGGTCCTTACATTTTATACACCAGGTACCTCACTTACCATACCCTTGTCTCAGTCCTGGTCTTTCTCCAGGTTTTGAAACTTCCAAGCCTTGAGTCATACTTCTCACTGCGACATCCCTAGTGCTTTGGGAGAGCATGATACTAGTTCACCATTTCCCTCGACAATGTCCCTCATCCTTCCCAAAAGATTTGACTAACTTCCAGCAAATTAACCCACATCTTAGGCAGGTCTTTCTTCTCTTAAAAGACACTGTTTGTTAGATATAAGCACCTTCCTTTCTCTTTTTTGCTGACCTCACAGCTTTCTGGGGAAAGAACCAAACTGCACACTTGTGGTCCCTGGAGGATACACATCTTACCCAAGATTAGTATTAGGACAGTGTTTATCAGCCTTTCAAAATTATTACCACCATCTTCTGGGCCAGCTCCCTAACACACACATTTTCAATAGGGGAAATACAACTTCCCCCAGAAGATTTTTAGACATTTTTTTGTCCTGCTTGATCCTCCCCTCATAGAATTTTAATAGTACAGGTATACTAAACACCTGTTTATATTGTCACATAGAGTTCAGCTTTGGAGGGCAACAAACTGTTGTGTTACTTGAGATTTTTTCACCCTCATCACCCTAAGGATGGCCCTTAGGGGTGGTAATGTGCCCATTGAGAGTGAAAGTATTTGGGAGTTGGCCCAGGAAGATGGTAGCCAGATTTTCCTTATGTGCTGTTCATCTCTTACAAGGGATCACAGTGTAACCCTTATTTTCACAGTGTAATCCCTGGTTGATTACAGACTTAGTGATTAAGCTCCATAGGTTAAGAGAACTAAATTTTCAGGAAAGTTTTAGGCAATGGGGGCCTTCACTTTTCCATATTTTCTCCCAATCTTGTGGTTTCATGTGGGTGTTTCCCTGGTTTTTCTCCCCAGCTGGTAGAGAAGATCAGGAGGGTTTAGTAGCCACTGGTCCACATTTATTTCTTGGTGTAGCTAATCTATTAAGAATCTACGAGCTTCCCTGGTGGCGCAGTGGTTGAGAGTCCACCTGCCGATGCAGGGGACACGGGTTCGTGCCCCGGTCCAGGAAGATCCCACATGCCGTGGAGCGGCTGGGCCCGTGACCCATGGCCATTGAGCCTGAGAGTCCAGAGCCTGTGTTCCACAATGGGAGAGGCCACAACAGTGAGAGGCCCGCGTACCAAAAAAAAAAAAAAAAAGAATCTACAAGTCTTGGGGGTTCATTCTCCCATTTTCTTTCTACCCAGATCTGGCATAAGGTGATGATCCTACATAGCTGTGTCTGTCTAGTGGACCTAAACTTTCCTTCTAGAAATCGTCCTAAAGTCTAGACTTGAGGTAGAGTAAATGAGCATGCTCATTTGGCCACAGTTCTAAAGCAACATTCTCCAGTTATTCACCAGTAGCAAAACTAATCATTTGACCTCCATCTTTTCCATGCATTATTATCTTAATGCACATTAGGTTCTAAATGCAGGAAGGGAAAAAAAAGAGGTGTTATTTGTATGTTTCCTAACACTCTAACACATAACTTCCTCATGTAGGTTGTAGGATTTCAAGAGTACAAATTATGAGTTATATTCCATCCACTGTCTTGGAATCTAATATAATATATTGAAGATAGTATGTTTCATTAAATATGTTTGGATAATTGACTGTTTGATGAATAAAGTATTTCTTTGAACTTTGAACTGGTGCTCAGAAATATTTGTTTCAGTCTTGATTCTGAGATAAATAGGCTGTGTGCTCCTGAATAAGTCACTTTTGTGGTCCTCAGTTTCTCCACAAGAGAAATGAAGATCAGTGCTCTGTGTAGCTTCAGCTCTGCTTTTCTAGGCTGCTGTGGCACAAATGCATAGATATGACATAAGCTAAAAATTTAAGGGGATGGGATATCAGGCAAGGAAGGAAATCCCATGGGATGTCCATAGTCCTAAACTATAATTGTTTAGTAGGACAATATTGCTTCTTCTCAATTTCTCAGGACCTGGGTTAGAGCTACTCAACCTTTCCCAGGAATCCTGGAGCAACTAGGAAAGGAGAACAAGGTGGGAGGAAAGGGATGAATGAGAGAGGGAAGGAAGGAGAGAGAATGAGGTAGAGACCAGATAGATGGTCAGAGAGACAGAGCCAGAGGGGGAACCACAGAGAGGCAGAGAGAAAGAAACATAGAGGGAAATGGAGACAGAATCAGAATCAAAGGAAGAGAGAGAATCTGAGAGATAAATATTAATAAACAAAGACACATACAGAAACAGGCAGGGGAGAGATAAAAGAAAGAAAGAGACCAAAAGACAGACTCAGAAAGAGATAGAAGCACAGAAAGAGTCACAGAAAGAAGCAGGGAAAGAGACAGAGAGGAAGAGATTGAGGTAGAGACAGAAAGAGAGAGCGAGCTCAGGACCTGCTGGTGAGACATAGCCACTGAGAGATTTCCAGGGACAAAAAGGAGAAAAAGAAAAAAGCCATTTTATAACCTTTTCAAATGATCACCATTACTGAGATTTTCCCTTGCAGGTACCCTGGGAGGGGGTGGGAGCCTTGGCTCTCTCTTTCTCCAATGCTTTGCTTATGCACAAAAGACAAAGTTACTTGAGTCCTGGGTGCTGTTAAATGCTCTCTTGCCTTCATTTACAATGTGCTAGAACATGATGTTCCTCGGGAGATCTCATGTAGGAGAAAAGTCCCCATAGCCAAGAATAGCAGGGACCTCCAGCCTTCCTCCCCAACCACGGCACCGCCAAGAGCGGGAGCGTGTTCACACTTCAACTTCATGAGTTTGCAACCTCAGTTTAATAGGCCCAGCAGTACCAATACCAAACAAATCCCTCCCTGGCCCAGAAGCAGCCCCATCCCCAGGCTGAGCACCTAAGAAAGCACTTGCTTAAAGTAGGAAGCTGCAATTCTGGTAAGGAGTCCACTTGCTGCCGGGACTTGTTGATTCGTGTGTTCCCTCCAAGGAGCCTGTGAGTTCTTGATTCATCTCTGCTTTTCTGGACTTAAGGGGTTGTCAGCTTGAATGGTACCTTCAGTCATTTGTCTCAATTTGTGTTCAAGCATCAGTAGCAGTCCACACATGACTCCGCTTTTCTGTTTGCCTTTTTAGCCCCATCTTACTTCTCAATCTTTCCTTTCTCTTCTGGATCCATTCTGCGGATTAGTGGAGATTAGGAAAAACCAAAAACAAACTGAAAAACCACCCTCCGTGCATTGACTTTTATCCATGTGCCCCCATGAACACAGACTGTATTATTCTGCAGAGGCTGTCACATTTCTACTTAAGTGATACTGTGCTATACATTGTGCTCATTGCATGTCTATAGTAAAAGAACCTAGCATGGTGCCTGCCATTTAGTAGGTGCTCCAAAAATATTTTGAATAAAGTAATGAGCTTTGATATCTATTTTATCATTCTTCCTTTCAATAACACATGGTCAATGAGTGAGGTTCGCACTGAAGCAGGGCTTCAGTGGGCTTCCTACAGGAAGTAGGAGGGTTTTAATTCCCTTCTGACTTCCTGGATGTGCCAAAGAGGAGTTGAATCATCTGGGACCACCAGGGTACAATGTAAAGGCAATGGGAATTGGAATATGGAGAGGTGGGATATCCTCCTTGTGCTACCCATTTGTTACTTGATGGATATCAATTCCTTTATTTCTAAAATATGGGTAACAAAACCTACCTTGCTTACCTTTCATGGGGGTCTAAGGTTTGTGTAAATGGTAAGAACTTAATCTCCTGCCCTTGTTTTAGGTTGTCTCCAGTGTCATTAACTCAAGGCCAATAAAAATGAGTTCATTTTAAGTTCCATGGAGAATAGTGCCTGGCTACATAGTAGGCACTTAATCATTATGTATTGAATAGGTCCCCTCCCTCAACTCTCTTAATCCCCTCCCTCAACTCTCTTTCAGTCTGTCCATTCTATACCTACCTGACTTCTGGATGTACAGCTTTCTCTTCCTTTTCAATCCAGACCCTTGTGTCCTTGGACTAAAGGATAAAAGAATTTCCTCACTTCTCATGATCTTCAATGTTCCACTGGACATGGACAGTATTTACCCTCTGATCTCATCAATACCACTATCTCCAGAACTCATGTTCTTTGGGGGATTTTGACCATATTATCTTCCTCACTTCAAACTCACATTTCATATCAAATCAATAGCCAATAAAAATAACCTCTCTCTGTGTGAAACAGACCATGAGAGAGGAAGGAATTTCTAACCCACATTGGTATCAGAGATTTAAAGGGAAACACTCTGGCCCTGGAGTCTTAGAGAAGTGGGAGGAAAAGGAGTTAGAGGGCTGGCCCCAAAAGGAAATGGTAGAATTTAAGTTACTTGATCAATCACCCATTCTACTTAATAGTGTCCCTCTCAGTCCTTTTAAACTCAGATCTGGGTCTCACAGGTCAGTCTCTTATACTCTCCAAGGAGAACAGCAATGCCCCACCTGTGAGGATGAAGAAACTTTCTAAATATCTGGAAAATTTCTAAGGAGAAGCAGCACTGCTTTTGTGCTCTCCGACCACTTCCCCAGGCATAACCTGCTAATAAAAACAACCTCAAAATTCAGGCTACATCTGAATCCAAATTTTCAAGCCTTCACTGTTAATCCTTTTTTAATTGACATGGAATGTATCCCCAACTATTAATGGAAAGTGTACTTTCTGGAGTCTAATTAAATGCTCTAATCACATTTCTACCATTAAAAATGGTTTTAAGTTTTGTTGGCTTTTTTTTTTTTTTTTTCTGATGAGCTGTTTACTCTGCTGATGACTACAGTGTAGATGAAAGGGGAAGATTCAAAAACAGCTCCAAAAACTCAAAAAGAAATAGCTTTGCTATTGATAAAATTAATAATGTCCTGGAAAGCAAGGGGTGGTAAGAAATCCTAAATTTATTGCTGCTGTATTGAATGCACAAATGTCACTTCCTTAAAGAGAGAAAATTAGTTTTTAAGCCTGGTTTAGCAGCCAGAATCTCGGGCTGTCTGCATAATATTGGATTTTCCAAGGCTTCTATGATGCCCCAAAATGGCGTGTTTTGCATGCAAATTGCAAATTATATAATGCTAAAGATGTTATATAAGGAAAAAATGAAGACTGTGTTTTCATTCCTTTTTTTTTTTTTCAGTCTCCTCTTCAACCTTTCTTGTCCTTTGACTCCAGCTGACATTTATTGAGCACTTACTGTGTCTTAGGTGCTCTTACATCATTTAAAACTTGTGACAATTATTTGAAAGAGTTAGAATTATTCCTTTTTGGTGGATGAAAAAACTGAGGCTCAGAGAGTTTAAATGATTAAGCCATCCCCTAAGGAAGAGGTATTGCTCATTCTCTACACTAGAGCTTTTCAAATTTGGGCATGTATGAAAATCCTCCGAAAACACAGTTTCCTGGGCCCCACCCCCTGAGCTTATGCTTCAGTAAGTCTGGAGTGGAGCCCAAAATGTGCATTTCCAACAAGTTCCCAGGTGATGTTGATGCTTCTGGTCAGGGGACCCACTTTGAAAAGCACTGCTCTCCAACATGCTACCTCTTCCTCAGGTACATTGACCTTGTAGCAAGAAGGGATTCCAAGAGATCATTCAATCCATGTCTCTGCTTTAGATAGGTAAAATATTAATTAGACCTGTTTTATAAATGTGTCATTAGAGAATTGTTGAGAGCAGAAAAGAATGTCCTATGCAGAGTCAGCCAGGTAGTAAGAACCAAGTTACTAACATTTATCATTAGGTTAACATTTAGCAGATAGGGCATTTTTAAAGTAGGCAGTCATCTAATAAACTAATTCCCCATTCTAACCCTTATCCTGTGAGCCAAACCCCAGTGAGAAGTCAGTAGGCTGGTTAGAACCAGTTCCTTCCAGACACCATGATCCAAGCCTATCACCCATGATGGGGGCGTGGGGAGTGAATGAGGCTAGGGGTGGTAGGCAAGAAGGGTCCCTTAGTCCAGGCCTGGACCTCAACTTCTCCAAGGCCTTCATCCATTCCAGAAGGTGCTGTTCAAGTCCCTCACACAGTCCCAGTGACAGACTGGGAGGTTGAAGGAAAACATTCATCATTTTATCTTAAACTTGTATATGCCCCCTGTAATACACTATGAACTAGTTTTTTAGTAATGTCTTAACTATTTTCTCAAGCTATTTGTACTCTTGCACTTGCAAAAAGTTTAATTGAAAAAAAGGCTTAAATGTTTCAATATAAACATTTAAATAAGGTACAATTTTTGTAACCCTATTATATTTCTTCAAAAAAGAGTGAGCTGGGCCTCTCTCTCATTGCTGAAGAGATTCCAATCACGGTACCTGTGGGTGTACAGCAATCACACTTCACAAAGCAGCATTTATCAATGTTTAAAGGAGAGAAGAATTGCAGAAAAATCCTGGGTATGTGTGCAAGCCCACAACTCTCAGGACAGCCCCCGCCTGCCCTGGTGAAGTAGGAGGAGCATGGCCTCGTACGTTGCCTGGCTATGAGATCAGGGAAATCTCTGTCTGCAGAGTCTCCAATGTCTCCCCCCGTTCTCCTGAAACCTATGCTCCACACTGCACCAGGGTTGCTGCAGTAAAAATCGGGTCTGAGCACTGCATTCCCCTTTGGCACCCTCCATGCGGACACTGGTGTAGGACAAAGCCCTCATCCCTGAGCACAGGTTTCTCCTCTAATCATGAGTGATTGAGAGTGACAGCTTTGTTTGCAAGCCATCTCAAGGTTTTCATGAAAATAATTAGTGTATAAAATCACAGTCAAGAAAAACAGATATTACCATTTAGGGTTTCACTTCTGTTTGGATATAACTGCAATGAAGAAGGGAAAGTTCAAATTTAATCACTATATAAACATAAATACCTTTGCCTCTCCATATCCCTGGGTTCTAAATTTGCGGATTCAACTAGCAGTGGATCAAACATATTTGAAATAAAAATTCTAGAAAGTTCCCAAAAGGAAAACTTGGATTTGCCCCATATTTACATAGCATTGGAATAGTACTAGGTATTATATGCAATTTACAAATGATTTAAAGTACATGAAGGTTGCGTGTAGGTTATATGAAAATACACACCATTTTCTTTTCTTTTTCTTAAAAAAACATCTTTATTGGAGTATAATTGCTTTACAATGGTGTGTTAGTTTCTGCTTTATAACAAAGTGAATCAGCTATATATATATATATATAACCTCACTTTGTGACAGCTTACCCTTTCCCCTCCCGGTATCCTCAAGTCCATTCTCTAACAGCCACTATGGAGAACAGTATGGAGGTTCCTTAAAAAACTAAAAATAGAGCTACCATAAGACTCAGCAATCCCACTACTGGGCATATACCCTGAGAAAACCATAATTCAAAAGGAGTCATGTACCACAATGTTCATTGCAGCTCTATTTACAATAGCCAGGACATGGAAGCAACCTAAGTGTCCATCAACAGATGAATGGATAAAGAAGATGTGGCACATATATACAATGGATTATTACTCATCCATAAAAATAAATGAAATTATTTGTAGTGAGGTGGACAGACCTGGAGTCTGTCATACAGAATGAAGTAGGTCGAAAGAGAAAAACAAATACCGTATGCTAACACATACATATGGAATCTAAAAAAACAAACAAACAAAAAATAGTCATAAAGAAAGTAGGGACAAGATGGGAATAAAGAAGCAGACCTACTAGAGAATGGACCTGAGCACACCATTTTCTATAAAGGACTGGAGCATCCATGGATTTGGGTATGGAAGAGTTGGTCCTAGAACAAATTCCCCATGGATACTGAGTAATGACTATAATTTTTTCTTCATCTTACTTTTTAAATACAGTCCCAGTACTCTTCCCTTTGTGTTCATTGAATTTGAACTTGTACATTTAAATGTCAGTATCTCTAGGACTGTTAATGCTGAATCCAGAGATGTGAGTAATCCAGAAAATGGGGGAGTAGAGGCACTTACCAGAAGACATTCATGTGGGAAGGTGCAGAATTGAGACCTGCCCCCGTCCCTTTCATTTCAGCTTGTGCTCTTGATTCCCATGCCACATGTCTGCACCAGGCAGGACAATGAAAAGTTATATCAAGGCAGATCCTGGGACAAGGCCCCCACCATTCACAAGTCCAGTGTGCTAAACTCACTGCACAAACCTGGTCAATCTCTTTGTCCACTTTGGGGTCTCAAACTCCTTATCCTTTAGTTTCCTTCCAGCTCTGAAATTCTGAATCAATAAAAAAAATTTGTCTTTCTTCATCCTTACAGATTTCATAGTCAAGAGGTAAAGAAAATGAATGTTTTTTTAAATTCTTGCAGATCTAAAATACAACTTAATTTCTTTAATGTCATAGCTGTTCCCTCCCATTCTCTTTTTCTGTCCTTTCTTATTTCTCTTTTCTCCATTCTTGTCCCCTCTGCTTTCCATTTTCTCCCCTTTGCCTTCTGTGGGTGGCTAGCATCTTCCACCCCTCATTGTCCCTCAGGTTGTAAAGTGGACAAAACTACTTGGTCAAATCTCACAAGTTTGCTGGGTGATCTAGGACAAGCTATGTACCTTTCTGGGAATCCCCATCTATAAACTGGGAGGTTTGGACCAAATAATCTTTTTGATTCTTTTGCCTATATAATAAGTTTAGAATATTTCTCCCTCCATATGAGGATAGAAGAATTGCTGATGGCACTCTTGTGCTCCTTCCCACCTTCTCCAATGTCACTATCTATTTTACCTTCCATCTTGCTCTGTAGATGTGAGATTTCCCAGGAATGCTGAGTGCCCCAACTCTACCTGGGAGGAGAGTACATGAAGGTCTCAGACACTTCTTGGCAAGTGAGTAGAGCAGCTAAATGGTGCCACCGGTGACTGATGAGCAAGTTGCAATTCAGCAACCAGAGGAGTTTAAGGACACCTCAATAGATCTCAGACAGTGGACTCAAGAGAAATGAGCAGTATGAATCTGTTAACGACAAACCTTGTCGTGGAAAATGGATGAGCCTTGGGATGAGCTTTATAAATGAGGGCATGAAAGGGACAGAGTGGCTTTGATGTTGCATAACTGAGGGACACTTCTGGCCAAGACTAATGAAATCATGGGATTGGCAGGCAACAGCTTAAAGAAGAACACAGTTCAGATGAAGACATAGTTGTGCAAAGAATACAAATTAACCATAAGCTCAGAAGCACTGCATGTTATAGTCTATATTACTGCTTTAATATTGAATGATTTTTGGTAACCATGTTCCCTATCCTCAGAGTCTTGGTAAGTTCTTTGCTCAACAACAACTCCATTCATGGTACAAAGAGTAGGCAGTGGTTGTTCTGATTCAGCCTGGGTATGCTATGAAATGCAAAGCCTCAGATCACAACATGAACCCCTCTTTGTCTGGTCTTTGCTTTCTCCTCAGATCTAATCTCTATACGGGGCAAATATTAAGCTGATATGCACTGATTCATACATTCCAGTTGGAAGAAAATTGAAATGTTTCCTACTATTTGCTAAATAGTCATGGCCTGAGCTCCCAGAATGTCCCTACCACTTACCTGGTCTTCCCCTTAGTAGTCTCCAGAATTTTCCAAGATCCATTAACTAGAGCGATTGCCTGATTCTGCTGTGTATCTCCTGTTCCTGTGTTATGTCTGCCTTCTGCTCCAATTGGTTGGAGTTTGTGGCAGACAGAGATGGACTGCCCAAATCCTCTTTCAGTGAAGCACTTACTATTTCTTTGCAAGAAATCTCTCCAGGACTTGCTTTGGCTGCCGAGAACAGGGGCCAGGCTCTTCCATAACAAATAAATAAGCAAGATATGGTTTAAGGGCCTGGACATTTCAGCTCAGTGGGGAGCCCTCTGATACACAGCATTTTCTCTAGACCTCCCTGTGGGATTGGCCAAATTTTTGTTGGACTTGGATCTTGGTGCAACATCTCTCCCTGCCCAATCTCCCTTCCTCCTTCTTCCTGTCACAATGAACACATAATAAACATTTGGCACAACTAATTTTGTTTCAGTATCTGCTTCCAGAGAACCCAGTCAACCACAACATAGGATTTTATGGGTTTTTGAATATTTTTACTACCAGCACTGTTAACGTAAACTAAGTTGTTTTCAGTTCCTAAGCCACTTCATAGTCTCTCTTGCTTCTAAACCTTAGCATTTGCTATTCCTTCATTTTAATATATGCTCCCTGCCATCATTCCTCACCTGAATCATTCTACTCATTCTTTCAGAACTCATTCTCATAGTTGGAAGGTACCAGTCCTGGGAAGACCCTCAAGACCATATTAGAGTTGACTTGCTTTGTAACAAACTATTACACACATAGCAGTGTAAATGAATAACTTGACTGTATGAGTACTTATGGGCATCAGTTAACTGGGTAGTCTGCTCATAATCTCACAGAGCTGAAATCAAGGTGCTGACCAGGACTGAAATCTCATCCAAGGCTTAGTGTTCTCTTCTAAGCTCATTCAAGTTCTGTGGTAAAATTCAGCTCCTTATGACTAAGTGATCAATGTCTTCATTAGTTGTTTGCTTTCTTTCAGGCCAGCAGGGAAGTGCTTCTCTAAGCTTTACCTTCTTTGAAAGAGCTCACCTGATTAGGCCAGACCCACCCAGGAAAATCTCTCTTTTGATTAACTCAAAGTAGACTGATTAGTAATGTAATCAAAGGAGTCATATCCCATTATATTCACAGGTTTTATTCACACTCAAGGGGAGCAGACTATGTCCAGCAGAGCCAACCACTGTGGCAGAGGAAATATATAAAGCTTTGTACTAATAATGAAATGTTCTCACATGGAGTGATACAAGCACTTTTGTTCACAACTCATGGCCAGAACTAGCCACATGACTAACCCAACCACACAGCAGCCAGGAAGTGCCCAGAAGGGGGACAACTGGAAAAGTTTTAACAGTCAGTCACTAAAAACTATCACAGAGGGTAAAGATGTTGTCTTCTATTTCTGGATCCCTAGTAACTACCCAGTGAATGAAACATGCCAGCAAATATGGATGTCAAGACAGAACTTTACCAAGATATCTTTATGGACCTTCTTTCCTTCCCTTCTTCTACCATCTTGAAACTCAGAAAATGACAATTCATTCAACTGTGTTTTCATGACTGTTTTGTATTTATTATTGTCTTGATAAAAGTTTTACTATTGAAATTAAGACAAACAAAATCCATATTTTAGACCTAGAAGGACATAAAAACACTTCAAAGGTTTTTTTTTTCTTTCTTTCTTTTGTGGTACACATGACTCTCACTGTTGTGGCCTCTCCCATTGCGGAGCACAGGCTCCGGATGCGCAGGTTTAGCAGCCATGGCTCACGGGCCCAGCTGCTCCGCGGCATGTAGGATCTTCCCAGACCGGGGCACGAACCCCGTCCCCTGCATCGGCAGGTAGACTCTCAACCACTGCGCCACCAGGGAAGCCCCAAAGGTATTATTTTTAAGTGAAATATGGATCTTTAATAAGTATATGATCCTTATCAAATTTTGGTCCTTAGGAGTCTTCAAGGGACTGCCTCCCTGCCCATGTGTCAAGGGTAGATATTCCCTCTACAATCCTGAAAATCAGATGTTAAAATATGGTTGGAAATTAGGTATGGTGTGAGTTAAATATTCATAGCCAACATTTTCATTATCCTTATAAGAAAATGTCCTTGAAGAAGCAAATTCAGAACATTCCCTACATTGTGGTATTTTTTAATCTTGTTATCAGTATGATACAGATAAACCTCAGAGCAGTGATGCACAAAGGTTCATTCACGGAGCCAGGGCATTGGAATGATGCATTTGGAAGGAACAATGAGCAGACTGAGGCTCTATCAACCTTCCCCCAAACCACTGGTTTAAAATAGAACACTGCAGTTAGTACAACGTTTTGTCTGCATAAAATATGTCTAAAGAATCATCATCACTTTGATTCTTCTTGTACAGTTGAAGATTTTAGACAAAATTATCAAGTTAATGCATTTTAACATCTGTACAATGGACAAAATAGAGTAGCAGATAAGTAGATATGGAAAAGGTGGTCCTTCTGATATTAATATCCAAGAGTTCCAGTCTGTCAACACACAAGTCCAATTCTTGTCCTGTAAAAAGGAATACCAGTCATGGGGATGAGAGCAAGAGTTAGGAGGTCTGTCAAAAAACCTGTCTGCCTAGTGCCCATCCCTTGGTATTGAGGCAACAGAGAGATGTTTTTACCCAAAGTTCCAGTCACGAGAGTAAAAGATCCTTAAGTATTCAGATTCTAAAATTTAGACATCTCAGATCCAGTCTGAGGAGGGCAGGGAGAGATGAGTCAAACCAGTCAGCACAGAACGTCTGAGTGAATAACACAAACCCAGGCTTGTAGGAGCTACACTCCATGTAGTAAGACCAAACCATGTGCAGGCAGGCTAAAGCAACAGATCTGGACAGATATGGGCAAATAAAACAGACCATAGGGACAAGAATACACTACTTTGGGGCCAGGGCTCAGTGACTATTCCAGGAAAGAGAAGCTTATCAAAAATTAAGTGGAAAGAAGAGAAAAGAGAAAGAAGAGAAATATAAATGGTGTAAAAGACACAGGATTAATGCTAAAAGGAATGATAAACAGGTATGCCAGGTATGCCATAGGACCTAGGATTCAGGTGGAAATCATGTCAGTTTCCTGCAAAAGCACATTTTTCTCTGGTTCCCTTTTTGAAGATTCAGGGATTATTTGCCCTTTTTTTGCCTTAAAGCTAAAGATCATTTCCAAATTTTATGCAGGAAGCAATGAACAGGTATAATAATCACCATAGAGTCTGAGGTTAGACCACTGTAGTTACATGGGAACAAGTGAGCATGGTGTCAATAATAACAAGTTGGAAGAGTGAGGACACCTGAGTAGCGCAGGCCCTCCTTGCCTGCTGTTAACAATATTTTTGAGCATCACTTTTGGGTCATGCTCTGTGTGACAAAAGGATAGATTCAAGGCAAACAGTAAGCACATGTTCAATGAATACTTTTTTAATGAAAACAAAGCCTATCTTTGCCCTCAAGGAGCTCACAAACCAATAGAACAGAAAATTGAGCATAACTATGTAACATTTCATTGGGGTTCTCTCAGCTTCCTTGGTGAGCGGCAGTAACCTCTTGACAATTGTCCACAAGATCTGTAACCCTGTTGTAATGATGGGAAGATTTCTGACAGAAGTATAGAAATTTCTATGTATTGTCGGTGTGACACTGAGGAAGCTTTAAGGAGGTACCTGAGATTGCACATCATAAAGAGTGTTACCACATCCGCAGCCCCAATAAATTTCACAAGTGGAAACCCCCCAGAGCAGTAGCAACCACCTGATTCAACAGGATGATGGAGGCACTGTGGTCCACCCAGCAAAAATTTTAGCAAATAGTCAAATGGGCTGTACATATCTGGTGGGCTGTTTGACAGAAGCTTATTTTAAGAAAAGGAGATCCCTGAACTTGAGAAGAAAGGCCCTCCTTCCACTCTTCTTCCTTTGAAAAGAAATCCAGTTGTTACTCCAAACAGGCTACACAAGGCTTCCTTTGTCCCCAGTTTTCAAACGATCCAAGGGGCTTTATGGGGATTTGTTAATCATCAACACTGACAGAAGATTTCACAGCTTCATCTGATACTGTCCATTTGATCCCAAATTCAAGTCACCTTCACTTTGCTGATTGTTAATATAGAAGCAAAAACCAATGATTACCAAAGACCCCCTGAAGTCAAGACTATATTCTTGGGGCCCAAGACCATATAACGTGAACTGTGGTGCATGCTGGGAGCTCTGGAATAAGATGAAGAGGGAATAAGATGAAATCCAGGATGAGAGAATCTGAGTGGTAGGAAAGTCAATCATTCAAATCATCGGGTCCTAGAGAGGGAAAGCAGCCTCAGGTCCCATCTGAACCAGGGTTTGGTACCTTAGGGGAATTATCTAAGAGTGAGGTCTGGGGTGAAGGAGAATTACTTTTCATAATAGTGGCTCTCAACATTAAGATGAGGGTGGAGGACCAGACACCATGCAGTGGTCAGTAAACAGCCAAACTCATAACCCCAAGAGTTGATGCAAGTGGAAAACACAGAAGCTCAAGGAGTTAGGAAAACAACAGTGTTGTCTTTAATACCCATAATAGGCTGTTTGCAGTTAAAATGTGGAACAGTGAAAGACCTTTCCCAAAGCTGGTGCTATAGGTAAGTAGAAAAGCAATGTTGGCTATAATCCCTTTGTAGTCTGATTCTTGTCTAAGGAGACCAAATCTAAGGAATATTGGGCCACAGGTGTCCCTTGTATGGTGATGCACTTGACCTATATTTCTTGCCTCTTCCCCAGGCACTCTGTACCTGACTTAGGCTTTGGCCAAAAGGAACTTACCTGATGAATAAACAATTCTCTTGCTCCCAGGTTCCTTTGCTTATGCTACCCTTGATTTTTTTTGAATGCCTGTACCTGGATTACTCCTGATTATCCTTCAAAATTCAGCCTGAAAGTTTTATCCTCTATTTATACTTCCCTAATCCTCCAAAATGTTAGCATATCCCTTCTCTGTTTTCCAGAGCATCTTGGGCTTACTCTGCATACATTTCTATTCCTTTGTTACTGATACATACTTGTCTGTGCCACTAAGCTGTGAGCTCCTCAAGTCTGAACTGTGACCTCTATCTTAAAGCCACAGCATTAAGATTAATGCCTGAAACATTAGTAGCTGCTGAATAAATATTTGTTGTGTAAATAAATAATAAATAAATAAATAAAAGAATAAATGAAAAATTACAGGGGCTGAGATCTTTGAAACATTATGAAAAATTTTTAACATCTTTATTGGAGTATAATTGCTTTACAATGTTGTGTTAGTTTCTGCTGTATAACAAACTGAATCAGCTATACATATATATATATATATCCCCATAGTTCCTCCTTCTTGCATCTCCCTCACACCCTCCCTATCCCACCACTCTAGGTGGTCACAAAGCACCAAACGGATCTACCTGTGCTATGCAGCTGCTTCCACTAGCTATTTTATATTTGGTGGTATATATAAGTCCATGCCACTCTTCCACTTCGTCCCAGCTTACCCTTCCCCCTCCCCATGTCCTCAAGTCCATTCTCTATGTCTGTGTCTTTATTCCTGTCCTGCCCCTAGGTTCTTCAGAACCATTTTTATTTATTTATTTTTTAGATTCCACATATATGTGTTAGAATAAGGTATTTCTTTTACTCTTTCTGACTCACTTCACTCTGTATGACCATCTCTAACTCCATCCACCTCACTACAAATAACACAATTTCACTTGTTTTTATGGCTGAGTAATATTCCATTGTATATATGTGCCACATCTTCTTTATCCATTCATCTGTCGATGGACACTTAGGTTGCTTCCATGTCCTGGCTATTGTGAATACTGCTGCAATGAACATCGTAGTACATGACTCCTTTTGAATTATGGTTTTCTCAGCATATATGCCCAGTAGTGGGATTGCTGGGTCATATGGCAGTTCTATTTTTAGTTTTCTAAGGAATCTCCATACTGTTCTCCATAGTAGCTGTATCAATTTACATTCCCAACTCAGTGCAAGAGGATTCCTTTTTCTCCACACCCTATCCAGCATTTGTTGTTTGTAAATTTTTGATGATGGCCATTCTGACCAGGGTGAGATGATACCTTACTGTAGTCTTGATTTGCATTTCTCTAGTGATTAGTGATAGTGAGCATCCTTTCATGTGCTTGTTGGCAATCTGTATATCTTCTTTGTAGAAATATCTATTGAGGCCTTCTACACATTTTTGGATTGGGTTGTGTGTTTTCTTGATATTGAGCTGCATGAGCTGTTTGTAAATTTTGGAGATTAATCCTTTGTCAGTTGCTTCATTTTCAAATATTTTCTCCCATTCTGAGGATTGTCTCTTTTATCTTGTTTAAGGTTTCCTTTGCTGTGCAAAAGCTTTTAAGTTTCATTAGGTCCCATTTGTTTATTTTTGGTTTTATTTCTATTTCTCTAGGAGGTGGGTCAAAAAGGATCTGGCTGTGATTTATGTCATAGAGTGTTCTACCTATGTTTTCCTCTAAGAGTTTTATAGTGTCTGGCCTTACATTTAGATCTTTAATCCATTTTGAGTTTATTTTTGTGTATGGGGTTAAGGAGTGTTCTAATTTCATCCTTTTACATGTAGCTGTCCAGTTTTCCCAGTACCACTTACTGAAGAGGTTGTCTTTTCCCCACTGTATATTCTTGCCTCTTATATCAAAAATAAGGCTACAATATGTTTGATGGTTTATCTACAGTCTTTTGACCCTGTTCCATTGATCTATATTTCTGTTTTTGTGCCAATACCATGCTGTCGTGATTACTGTAGCTTTGTAGTATAATCTGAAGACAGAAAGCCTGATTCCTCCAGCTCTGTTTTTATTTCTAAAGATTGCTTTGGCTATTAGTGGTCTTTTGTGTTTCCATACAAATTGTGAAATTTTTTGTTCTAATTCTGTGAAAAATTCCATTGGTAGTTTGATGGGGATTGCATTGAATCTGTAGTTTGCTATGTGTAGTATAATCATTTTCACAATGATGATTCTTGCAATCCAAGAACATTGTATATCTTTCCATCTATTTGTATCATCTTTAATTTCTTTCGTCTGTGTCATATAGTTTTTTGCATACAGGTCATTTGTCTCCTTAGGTAGGTTTATTCCTAGGTATTTTATTATTTTTGTTGCAGTGGTAAATGGGAGTGTTTCCTTAATTTCTCTTTCAGATTTTTCATCATTAATGTATAGGAAGGCAAGACATTTCTGTGCATTAATTTTGTATCCTGCTACTTTACCAAATTAATTGATTAACTCATACTAATTCGTTGATTAGTAGTGTTTTGGTAGAATTTTTAGCATTCTCTATGTATATCAACATGTCATCTGCAAAGAGTGACAGTTGTACTTCTTCTTTTCTGATTTGAATTTGTTTTATTTATTTTTCTACTCTGATTGCTGTGGCTAAAACTTCCAAAACAATGTTGAATAATAGTGGTGAAAGTGGACAACCTTGTCTTGTTCCTGATCTTAGAGGAAATGGTTTCAGTTTTCGCCATTGAGAACAATGTTGGCTGTGGGTTTTTCATATATGGCCTTTATTATGTAGAGGTAGGTTCCCTCTATAAATATTTTCTGGAGGGTTTTTATCATAAATTGGTGTTAAATTTTGACAAAAGTTTTTCTGAATCTATTGAGATGATCATAATGATCATATGTTTCTTTTTCCTTCAATTTGTTATTATGATTTATCACATTGATTTGCATATATTGAAGAATCCTTGCACTCCTGGGATAAGCCCCACTTGATCATGGTGTACGATCCTTTTAATATGCTGTTGGATTCTGTTTACTAGTATCTTGAGGATTTTTGCAACTCTGTTCATCAGTCATATTGGCCTTAAGTTTCTTTTTTTGTGACATCTCTGATGTTGGTATCAGGGTGATAGAGGCCTCATAGAAGGAGTTTGGGAGTGTTCCTCACTCTGCTATATTCAGAAGAGTTTGAGAAGGATACGTGTTAGCTCTTCTGTAAATGTTTGATAGAATTCACCTGTGAATCCATCTGGTCCTGGGCTTTTGTTTGTTTGAATATTTTTAATCACAGTTTCAATTCCAGTGCTTATGATTGGTCTGTTTATTCTGTTTCTTCCTGGTTCAGTCTCAGAAGGTTGTGCTTTTCTAAGAATTTGTCCATTTCCTCCAGGTTGTCCATTTTCCTGGCATATAGTTGCCTGTAGTAAACTCTCATGATCCTTTGTTTTTCTGCAGTGTCAGTTGTTACTTCTGCCTTTTCATTTCTAATTCTATTGATTTGAGTCTTCTCCCTTTTTTCTTGTTGAGGCTGGCTAATGGTTTATCAATTTTATCTTCTCAATGAACCAGCTTTTAGTTTTATTGATCTTTGCTTTTGTTTCCTTCATTTATTTTTCATTTATTTCTGATCTTATCTTTATGATTTCTTTCCTTCTGCTAACTTTGAGGGTTTTTTGTTTTCCTTTCTCTACTTGCTTTAGGTGTATGTTTAGGTTGTTTATTTGAGATGTTTCTTGTTTCTTGAGGTAGGATTGTATTGCTATAAACTTCCCTCTTAGAACTGCTTTTGCTGCATCCCATAGGTTTTGGGACATTGTGTTTTCATTGCCATTTGTTTCTAGGTATTTTTAAATTTCCTCATTGATTTCTTCAGTGATGTCTTGGTAATTTAGTAGTGTATTGTTTAGCCTCCATGGGTTTTTTATTACTTACAGATTTGTTTCCTGTAATTGATATCTAGTCTCATAACATTGTGGTTGGAAAAATACTTGATACAATTTCAATTTTCTTAAATTTACCAAGGCTTGTTTTGTGACCCAAGATATGATCTATCCTGGAGAATGTTCCACGAGCACTTGAGAAGAAAGTGTATTCTGTGTTTTAGATGAAATATCCTATAAATGCCAATTAAGTCCATCTTGTTTTATGTATCATTTAAAGCTTGTGTTTCCTTATTTAATTTCATTTTGGATGATCTGTCCATTGGTCAAAGTGGGTGTTAAAGTCCCTTACTGTGATGGTATTACTGTTAATCTCCCCTTTTATTGCTGTTAGCATTTGCCTTATGTATTGAGATGCTCTTATTTTGGGTGCATCAATATTAACAATTGTTATATCTTCCTCTTGGATTGATCCTTTGATCAATATGTAGTGTCCTTCTTTGTCTCTTGTAATAATCTTTTTTTAAAAGTGTATTTAGTCTGATATGAAAATTGCTACTTCAGCTTTCTTTTGATATCCATTTGCATGGAATATCTTTTTTCATACTCTCTGTTTCAGTCTGTGTGTGTCCCTAGGTCTGAAGTGGGTCTCTTGTAGACAGCATATGTACAGGTCTTGTTTTTGTATCTATTCAGCCAGACTATGTCTTTTGGTTGGAGCATTTAATCCATTTACATTTAAGGTAATTATTGGTATGTATGTTGCTATTACCATTTTCTTAATTATTTTGGGTTTGTTATTGTATTTGTATTTGTTATTTGTTATTTTTCTCTTGTTTTTCCTGTCTAAAGAAGTTCCTTTAGTATTTGTTGTAAAGCTGGTTTGGTGCTGCAGAATTCTCTTAGCTTTTGCTTGTCTGTAAAGGTTTTAATTTATCCATCAAATCTGAATGAGATCCTTGCTGGGTAGAGTAATCTTGGTTGTAGGTTTTTCCCTTTCATCACTGTAAATATGTCTTGCCGCTCCCTTCTGGCTTGCAGAGTTTCTGCTGAAAGAACAGCTGTTAACCTTATGGGGATTCCCTTGTATGTTATTTGTTGCTTTTCCCTTGCTGTTTTTAATATTTTTTTCTTTTTACTTAATTTTTGATTGTTTGATTAATATGTGTCTTGGCATGTTTCTCCTTGGATTTATCCTTTATGGGACTCTCTGCAGTTCCTGGATTTGATTGACTCTTTCTTTTCCCATATTAGGGAAGTTTTCAACTATTATCTCTTCAAATATTTTCTCAGTCTTTTTTTATTCTCTTCTTCTGGCATCCCTATAATTTGCATGATTTTTGCACTCAGTGTTGTACCAGAGGTCTCTGAGACTGTCCTCAATTCTTTTCATCCTTTTTTCTTTACTCTGCTCTGCAGTAGCTATTTCCACTATTTTATCTTTCCAGGTCATTTATTTGTTCTTCTGCCTCAGTTAGTCTACTATTGCTTCCTTCTAGATTTTTAATTTCTAAATTTTTAATTTCATTTATTGTGTTGTCCATCATTGTTTTTTGCTCTTATATCTTCTAGGTCCTTGTTAATCATATCTTATATTTGCTCCATTCTACTTCCAAGATTTTGCATCATCTTTACTATCATTACTTTGAATTCTTTTTCAGGTAAACTGCCTATTTCCTCTTCTTTTGTTTGGTCTGGTGGGTTTTTACCTTGCTCCTTCCTCTGTTGTGTATTTCTTTGTCTTCTCATCTTGCTTAACTTACTTTGTTTGGGGTCTCCTTTTTGCAGGCTGCAGGTTCTTAGTTGCCTTTGTTTTTGGTATCTGCCCCCAGTGGGTAAGTTTGGTTCAGTTGGTTGTGTAGGCTTCCTGCTGGAGGGACTGGTGCCTGTGTTCTGGTGGATGAGGCTAGATCTTGTCTTTCTGGTGGGCAAGGCTACATCCGGTGGTGTGTTTTGGGGTGTCTGTGAAGTTATTATGACTTTAAGCAGCCTGTCTGCTAAGGCATAGGGTTGTGTTCCTGTCTTGCTAGTTGTTTGTCATAGGGTATCCAGCACTGTACCTTGCTGGTCACTGAGTGGAGCTGAGTCTTATCATTGAGATGGAGATCTCTGGAAGAGCTACTGCTGTTTGATATTACATGTGGCCGGGAGGTCTCTGGTTGACCAGTGTCCTGAATTTGGCTCTCCTGCCTCTGAGGCTCAGGCCTGGCACCCGGCCAGAGCACCAAACCCTGTCAGCCACATGGCTCAGAAGAAAAGGGAGGGGAAAACTAGAAAGAAAGAAAAAATAAAATAAAATAAATAGATTTATTAAAATAAAAAATATATTAATAAAAATCAAAAATTTTAAAGTAACAAAGATTTAAAGAAAGAAAAAGAAGAGAGCAACCAAACCAATAAACAAATCTACCAATGATAACAAGGGCTAAAAAGTATACAAAAATTAAAAATCAAAACAAACAAAAAAAATGGACAGACAACTCTAGTTAAATGATAAAAGCAAAGCTATACAGACAAAATCACACAAAGAAGAATACACCAATACACTCACAAAAAGAGAAAAAGAAGGGGCTTCCCTGGTGGCTCAGTGGTTGAGAATCTGCGTGCTAATGCAGGGAACACAGGTTCGAGCCCTGGTCTGGGAGGATCCCACACGCCACGGAGCAACTAGGCCCATGAGCCACAACTGCTGAGCCTGCGCGTCTGGAGCCTGTGCTCCGCAACAAGAGAGGCTGCAATAGTGAGAGGCCCACGCACCATGATGAAGAGTGGCCCCCGTTTGCTACAACTAGAGAAAGACCTTGCACAGAAACGAAGATGCAACACAGCAAAAATAAATTAATTAATTAACTCCTACCCCAACACCTTCTCTCAAAAAAAAAAAAGAGAAAAAAAAAAATATATATATATATAAAAGGAAGAGAGCAACCAAATCAATGAAGAAATCTATCAGTGATAATAAGCTCTAAATACTAAACTAAGATCAACGTAAAACCAGAAACAAATTAGATGCAGAAAGCAAACCCCAAGTCTATAGTTGCTCCCAATGTCCACATCCTTAATTTTGGGATGATTCATTGTCTATTCAGGTATTCCACAGACTCAGGGTACATCAAGTTGACTGTAGAGATATAAGCCCCTGCTCCTGAGGCTGCTGGGAGAAATTTTCCTTTCTCTTTGTTCACACAGCTCCTGGGGTTCAGCTTTGGATTTTGCTCCACCTCTGCATGTAGATCTCCTGAGGGCATCTCTTCCCCACCCAGTCAGGTAGGGTTAAAGTAGCAGCTGATTAGGGGGCTCTGGCTCACTCTGGCCAGACACAATATGAAATTTTGAATCTAGCAAAAAAAATTTAAATTCTTCATTTTACAGCTGTGGGACAAGTTTCTGATAATCTTCAGAATTTTTTTTATAATCCGTGTATTTCAGATGTGAATGCAGTTCATCCAAGTTGTTTTCACTGATGTAAGACCTGTTTCTCAGCAGCAACCACTTGGAAAACTACATTGATTTGGATGCTATGTTTGCTGAAACCAGGTTCTTTATTTAGACACTTTCTTCTCTGTGAGTTTGTTTAGTTTCAACTACTATACAAGTAGTGAATAAACTGTGTGATCTCCAAAATTATATAACCACAGGTCTATTGGTGGTTTGGTTGGACCCTGATAAGAAGAGGAAGGGACTTCTTTTCCTACAGCCAAGGATACAGACCTAAGAGATAGATGTATCTCATCATTATTTTTGTGTTATATACTTTGAACTTTCTAAAGTGATGTATAAGCAACATAGAGGAGAAAAAATGGTGTGGATACCATGCTCTATATAACTTCTATAAATCTCTTTCAACCATTTCCTCATCAAGAGTCCATTATATTTTGGGTCTAGCCAATCTTGCAGACTCCTCAGGAGACATAAGTTTCATCATGGAAAGGGTCAGCAATATGTCCCAAGATTCAGAACCTCAATTTTTACACAAGGTCCCAGGAACAATTTTTTGTGACTCCCATGACTTCCATTTACTTGTGACTTGGGAATCAGAGAACCAAGTTCAAGCTCTTTCTAGACTTATCCTGTCAGAATATTTTCCTGACAGATGCAGATCTGAAGTCCAAAATCTTTTTTCAAAATAATTTATTCCTTCTAATGTTAAATTTCAAAACTTGAAAAACTATTTCCTAATTAGCCATGTTATTAGAAGGATACAGTTAAGAAAATAATATAAAAGAGCAGAAAACTCCAAAACAACTTTATTTTTCTTCATCCTTAGCAACCAATCTTCATGTTTTTGTTTGACCAACACTTATAGGATAGGGAGCTTGTATTTAGTGACTGCATGGTACCCTGGGGCAGGAGAGTAGGAAAGAGGTTCTAAAATATATTCATAAAGATAATGATGATGCAGTATGTTTAAGTAGATTTCAGAATTCATAACATGTTTTCATTTTCTTTAACTTTCACAACTGCCCTGTAAGGTTTGGCAAGGTGTATAAGCAAGACTTTTTTCCTGCTTGTAAAAGTTATAAAATTAGAAAACCTAGCCTCCAATTCCAGCAGTACTATTCATTAGCTCTGTGATCTTCATCTGGTGGCTTGTTCTATCCCAGCATATTTCTTTATAGCTAAGATAATGATACCAATCTCACACCTACATCATTTACTCAAATAAGCACTTACTGAATGTCTGTCTATCATGTTCCAGGTGTCTGTATAAGTTTGGGGATACAATGATGAAAGGTTACACTCATAAAAATTTTTAAAGAGAAGTAAATTAACTAACCAACATGAAGTGCCTTGCATGTGACAGATGCTTGTTAAATATGGTGTTCCCCTACAATTCTATTTTATAGGTAAAGATATTAAGTTCAGAATAGTTATATGATTTGTCCTTGGTTACACCTGGTAAGTGACCAAAAGCAGCTCTTAAGACAACATATAATTCAAGGTTCTGGCAGGAAACCAAACCTTCAACTGGGAGTTTGGAAGAGATTTTATAAGGATGTAAGTTTTCACAGAATTTTGTGTCAGGTAAAGTCCCAAAAGCAACATTGAGCCACCCAGAGACTAACATCAGCTGGAGGTCCTTAATAGCCCCTAGTACTAAATGGGAAGGGGAGAGGGGTGTAAAACAGAATGTCCACCTGTAGAGCTGTAGCTATGGAAGAACACTGACACCACCAAAACCATTGTGAAGTAGGGAGGGAGCAGAAAGAATAAAGCCTTAGTGTTGCTCACCTCCTGCTCTCTGGTCTCATAGTGGCACCTCCCACTGGCCAAACTTAAGGAAAATCACAGGACAAAGAATCCCTTGTGCTGCTGCCTGCAGAGCACAGCCTTGTGATGCACAGAGAAGTACAGAGAAAGGAAACATTTGCCCTTTTGCCCCACTGATTCAAACCCCCTGACATACAAACTACACCTATCCTCTCTCAAGGACAGCCCCCAAATCCCATCAGTCCATGATCTCATGCTCTGTCTTAAGTACTGATGTGGATGAGGATACCTGGGGCCAGACCCTTGTGTGAAGGTCCTCTTGAACTAGACATCTATAAACTAAAATAGCAAGTTACCTTTTCCCCAAGCACCCAACATGCAAAAGTGAGACAGTGTCTTAGTCCATTTGGGCTTCTATAACCAAAATATTGGGTTGGCCAAAAAGTTCGTTTGGGTTTTTTCCTTAAAATGTTACAGAAAAAACCCTAATGAACTTTTTAACCAATGCAATATTATAAACTGGGTGGCTTACTAACAATATCAATTTATTTCTCACAGTTCTGGAGGCTGTAAAGTCCAAGATCAAGGCACTAGCAGATTTCAGTGTCTGGTGATAGCCCACTTTCTAGATGTCCGTTTTTTTGCTGTAACCTGACATGATGGAATGGACAAAGAATCTCTCCAGGGTCTCTTATATAAAGGTGCTAATGCCATTTATGAGGACTCTACCCTCATGACCTAATCTCCTCCCAAAAGTTCCACCTCAAAGTAACTCTCACATTGGGGATTAGGTTGCAATGTATAAATTTTGGGTTAAACACAAATATTCAGTCTACAGCAAATAAGAACAAAATAATAGCAATATACAGATTAAAAAGGGAGGAACAGGAGATTTATAGCAGTTTTTGGTCCATAGCAATTCTGAAATTCAGCTAGGAACATGTCAAGCTCTCTGTTCCAAGGCCAGGGAATTTTCTTTAATTAGAAAATCAGCTTTGTAACCTGAGAGTGATTCCCTAGGCCATTGTTCTTTTCAACTCTTGGCTCCACCCTTTTCAATAAATGAAAATGAGAGTGGTTTATCTCACTATAACTTTCAAAGAGCCAGTAAAAATTGTATCCTCCTGTACCACCATCTTGAGCTCAGCTGTTCTTAGTTCTCTATGGATAATGCTTCTATCAGGGAATACAACTATACCATTAAACAAGAAGAAGAAAAACTATTGCCTGGCCATTTGGGGTTCCTCGTACCATTAAAACTATAGGCAAAAGGGAAAGAATACTGAACAGACTGAGGTTACTGATTCTAACTATCAAAGAGATAATAGTTTGCAGTAACCCAGGAGTCAGGGAGGAGTATGTCTGGAATACAGGAACTCCTCTGGGGTACTGTTTGTACTCCTGTGTGTTGTGATAAAAGTTAATGGAAAACTACAACAACCCAATATAGACAGAAGAGCAAATAGTACAAATCCTCCTGAATGAAGGTTTGAAGAAAGAATACAAGGAGTCATGATCACTTGAGATGATTACTGAGAGCAAAAGGAATGAGAAATGAGTAATGGAAAAAGTTGTAAATACCAGGTATGATCATGTCACCATTTGCAGATCTGAGGACTGTGCAGTTTCTTCCTTGCTTTGGTATATTTATTAATATTTTATGTATAATAAGTAATTATTTTCCCCTTTTTCTTTTTCCTTATCATTACCCTACTATCTGATACAAAGTGTTTTTATAGTAGTTAACTTTATATCTCATTATTTAACATACTAGAGACTAAAGGGAGAGTGTGATTCAGCTAAGAGAAGAATGAGCACCACAGAAAGCAGAATAAAGTTACATAGACTTTTGCATCTTATTTTGGAGCTAGACAACATATTTTTAGTTATAAAAGGGATAGATGTTACTATGTAAAATAGAAATATGATTTTGCTATTACTTAATTTAAAAGTTCAATATTACAAAAAAAGAAAAGAAAAAGAGGGTTGTATGCACTATTTCATAGTTTACATGTAGTCATGCCAAAAGGCAGAAGGATGGTATGACATTTAGAGACATCTTTTCTGAGCTATGTCTAGTCCTTGTACAAGTTTCTCATGTGTGCTAAGTAGCATACACTAGTTAAGGTTTGCTAAAGCAACTAATTTGATAAACCATACATGTAACACTGGCAGAATAATATATTGTTAAAATAGCAAGTGTGATTTTTTGACTTTCTAAATTATTTACGACAGCTTGCTATACAGGTATAAACAAATTTGACTGTACATTGTGATCATTTGCTTAATATGCTATGTTTTAATAAAAATGGGGAAATTTTTTAGAAAAAGAAAGAAAAGAAAAAGAGAGTTGTATGGATGCCTCACTGACAAGGGGTGGATTCTGCTACATTTTGCTGCTCCATCAGCTAAGCTAGGAACTGTATTTCCTAAAATCACCTTCCCGTTGTGGCACTATGTTAGAATTGGCTAAAAGAGGAGTTTGTATGGGATTTGGGAGGCCTCTGCTTTTTAAATTCTTTGTGACCAGACACAGTGACAAACAAATGCAGAGAAAGTTGGTGGATTCCATGTTGTCCTCACCCTTTGCTCCTCCACATCTCACTCCTCTTCCTGTTTGTTGGCCTAAGTAAGAGTCAACACTAACTGCCAGATATCCCAGGCCATCGCACATCATCCAGCACAAATCAAGCATCCAGATGACCGCTACCTCATGAGGGCCCCAGATGAGACCAGCAGAAGAACCACCCATATAAACCCAAACAGAATTGCAGACCCACCAGGTTTGTAAGTAAATAAAATGTTTGTTTTTGTTTTAATGTTTAAACCACTAAGCTTTGGGGGGGGGGGCTGTTGTTATATAGCAATAGATAAATAATACAATTGGTATGCATAATGGCAGATGTCATTAAATAGATATTTTAAGCAGATAAAAGAAATATTTAAATACAGGTTTGAAATGTGCTTCTGAGCCAGTGATGTAAGTAACTAAATTTATTAATGGACACTATAAAACCCAAAGGATCTTTTTCCACCAGCTCAGTGAAAATGTTCTTTACATGACCCTGCAAATGTTTATTTCTCTTCTTTCCTTTTCCCTTTCCCTTTTCCCTTTCCCAGAGGTTTGAGACTTAACCAAAGCAGAGACTTGCATGCTGCTGAAGAGAAAGTGGGGCTCTCTCCAAAGCATCCATTTCTAGGGCAAATGGCTAGTTTAAATACTTGGCCTGTGCCTCAGTGTGTTCATCTGCAGAGTGAAGGTTCTAGAAGACCTAGAGCATCAGATGGTTCTGGATGAATTTGACTGGGAGGAACACCACAGAACTAGAGATGCAGCAGAATAATGCAGAAACCGAGCTCTGGTCACGTCACTCCTCTGTTCCAAACTCCTCAGGGTCCCCTCATTGGAGAAGGGCAGAGGACAAATTCCTTAAAGCCTGCCTTCTAATGACTTCTGCAATCTAGAAAAGACACATGGTCAGCCCAAGCTCGTCCCAAACACTACATTATTCCTCAGTACCAGAATACCTGCTATTTTCTCAGTGTGTTCTGGACTTCCAATTTTTCAGGTCTTAGAGAATGTCTTACTTTACTCCTGAAGACTTTTCCCTGAGATTTTTCTCCTGTGGGAAATCTCCTATTGAAGTCTTCATGATACCCCAGTTAAAAGGTTGTGAGTCCCTCCTATTTATTCCCATTATACCTAGTTTGTGCCACCATACTAATACTAATTAAATTCTATCAGGGATTAAAGTACAAGGGAAGCTTCTCCTCTACTTGCCCATTTATTTTTTGAGAGAGGGGTGATATCTTACTCATTTATTTTTTCTTACTCATTTTTGACATTCCTTATTGCAGTTAGTGTTATTGCCTTGCACATATTATATGTTAAATAAATATTTCTGTATGAAAAGATAAATAAATCAATGGGTTTGAAGAGAGATCTCACATATAAGGAATAGTTGTGTTTGGGAAGAAAAATGTTGTCATAATCAACTTCAAAACTTGCTTTAAAAGGGTTAAAGTCTAGAACTTAATCCAGTTACAGAAAAATGGATACAATAGAAAATGATAAAACAAGGGCTTTAATTTTGTTTTCAGATTGTCTGGGTACAACTTGACCATTATGGACAAATAAACAATTACTGTCAGGCTTGGTAAATTGTAAATGCTAACTAAACAGCAACTTGAATGGAATTACACTATGTAAATAGTATTGATTTTTTTGTGTGTTTGTATTAGAGTAAATCACTGTTAGAAAATAGCTTTCCTAGTCGATCATTCTAATTTAAACCTAATTATTTTAAGTATTCCCCAGAGCAATCACATTATATTCTATCCACATATTCCAGGAGAGTATACTGAGCATATGTACATATACACACACACTGGAATTCAGACAGTTTGCAATTCATCCTCTCTCATTGTATAAACTCTTCTTAGGTCAAACCCCACCCCTTCTTTAAAACCCCACTGTGCATGCTCACTCAAGATCTCTTGTAGAACACTTCCTGTCACTACCACAGGTTGGACCCAGTATCTGTATTTGCATCATCATTTGATTCCTGTGAACTAATTCCTGGTTCAAGTAAAGGTGAGAAAATGTGATAGTGATGGGCCTGGGAAACTTGTTCTACGTACTGGGGCAGGGGGTTCCAACTTGAGGACAGATGGCATATATATATGTATATATACAAATATACATATATATGTATATATACACATATATATGTAGAAGGGACTGCACACATATATATAGATGGATGGATATATATGTATATGTGTGTGTATGTATATATATATATATATATATATATATATATATATA